>NW_015551151.1:38965-53001 GCF_001515605.1 Sinocyclocheilus anshuiensis | reverse complement strand
TGATGATTTGAGAAGGCTAAATTGATCAAACATAAGCTATAGGCTATGATCAATTCACTGTCTGCGGTTGGTCGTTAATTAAAAAAAAAAACAACAACTTACATTTAACGAACAAAAAATGCACCAAACGTTTTTCTAAATTAACTTTAATCACTTTTCCATTATACACAAAACTGAACTATTTTAATAGCCGAAACAGTAGTATAAGCTGTTTTGGGAGAAGGGGAAATAAAGATGGGCTCGGGCCGAGAATTCTGATGAGCTGTCGGACATGGTCGGGCTATGGGGCCTATATTTGAGGCCCGTGCAGGGCTCTAGTCCACTTCATCCAACGCTGTTTTGTTCTCTGTAAGCATGCTCTTGATAGATGTATTTTACCATTTTGTTGAGTTTAAACATGACACATTCGTTCTGCTCTCACTGATCATTTGGTCCTCCCAAAAAAAAAACCAAAAAACTGTGCGTACCCTCGGAAGAAATCCTGCAGGCCCTGCTTGCTGTATTTAAATAAGTAGTTAAATAAAATCGTTGTAGGCTATTCGGCTAAGTCGTTCTGAGTAATAAATTAAAAAAGATCCCACCTGTATATCATGAATAAACAAAATAACATGTAAAGTTCTGCTGAATTCTTCTGAATGACTGTTATTAAAGGTCATTTAGTCATTTTGATCACGGCTGCTGAAACATCAGTGTGTACAGGTGCATCTCAATAAATTAGAATGTCGTGGAAAAGTTCATTTATTTCAGTAATTCAACTCAAATTGTGAAACTCGTGTATTAAATAAATTCAATGCACACAGACTGAAGTAGTTTAAGTCTTTTAATTCTGCTTTATCAGTTATCATTTATCATTTAATTCGGTCTATCTAGTTTTAAGGTTCTTTTAATTGTGATGATTTGGGCTCACATTTAACAAATCTCAGGAGGATGTATTCATCTTTGATCAATAGACATCTCTGTAAATGCAAACAAAAGTGATGTTCTTTATTTCAATCAAGGTTTTACGCACAAATCGGCTCCTATGAAAACTGAACATGTTTGTATTTTATAACCCCATTAAACATCTATAAAAACTCACAAATTCTAGCAGTTCATGTGAACATATTGAAAGTTTTTACCTTAAATGTAAGAGCAACTGCCCACTGTAAAGACTCCTGGAATTTTAATGTTAAACTTCAAATATGGCATCGCTTGAAGAACCTTTTGAAGCACCTTTATTTTTAAGAGTGTATACCGTAAATGAGCTTGTGAATAGTCACGATTCACGTAACGTTATTTACATCAGAAAAATCAACAATAGGGCCTAAATTAAGTTAACCGAGTTGGAGCCCATAAGGTTTGGGGGGCCGTACACATTTTTTGCATATGTGCCCGGGGCTGACTCGTTTCGCCACTGTCTCCCTACGACTGTGATCATAAGGCTTCAGTAGATATCAACACATGAACAATAGGCTACTATATGAGCTACAGCCTTATTTTAATAGACATAACATTTGAAAATGAAAATGTGTCAAACTGGGTAGACCAGTTTCAAAACATTTTCAAATAGGCCTATGTATAAACATTTATTAATCATTTATCAATATATAGGCTCTTAATATGAACATGTAGAGTAGCCTACAACAAACTGCTCTTGTAATAAGCAGCTGTATGACATGAAAAAACAAAAACAAAAAACAAAACCTGAACTCTGAAATAATAGACATCTGCTGATCGTACAATTATCTAGTTTTCAGAAATGAGGTCTACTGTATAGTGAGTTATTTTTTTCTTTAGAGACGTGTTGTATTAACTATTACCAGTAAGTTCATATGTGCTCCGATTAACATTAGCCTATATTATTATATTGTATTATTTTATTTAAACTGTAACTGTGAATATATTTGGACGCTCCATGTTAGTCACTGAATAGGCTTACATGATTTTCAATTGATTTTTAGGTGATATTGCTTGAAAAGTGAATTATAATGAGTGCTCAAAAAAAAAAAAACTCAATTATTTATGCTGTTTATTTTATTATCAAAGCCTATGTGATAACATAACCTGAGGCTAAAAGCTGTGATATTAATGTTGTCCACTAGAGAGAGCCACAGGATAAGGAATAGGCCTATTTGAAGTTTATTTTGAAAAATTAATTTCCACACTTTTGAACAGAAATAAATGTATATAACAATTTCATTTAACTATGATGTACTGACAGTATAGTTTTATATAATCAGTGTACATTGCTTATCCCAAAGATTTTCCAATTGTTTAAATTTTCCTAAATGCTGTCTTAGTTTTTCTCGATTACTAACACACAATTCATGAAACAATTCACCACTTTGTCACAACTATAAACACATTCTCGTGACAAACAAACTTGTACAAACTTCCATGTCAAAATCAAATACTCCAGTCAAAAACCCTTACTTCTATCAATATCAAACTTTGGCCTCAGATGACAAAACCTACAGTACAAATACACAGACAACTTCCCTGCCCAGTGAACAACGCTAGTGAGATCAATTCAGAACACTGTAACAAAAACCTCTTATTGGAATTCAGGAATTATTTGGCAGCTCAATGTCTTAGTATAAAATGAAAAATGCAGAAAGAATAAAATACACCAATAATAGTTACTATACTGTACTACACTGTGTAAGCAGTGTAAAACCCTGTCGGGGATTCTTTCAGCTCTCTTTCCAGTGCTAGGATGCATTTTTAAAGCAGTCACCCGTGCTTCTGTTTATATTATCCTGAGATTCTGACTGGTGTGTCATCAGTTTTGCTACTGATTGCTTGCTTATGGATAATTGTGTGTTGTTTGAGTTCACACTGTGACAGCAGAGTTAATGATATAATGTGTTTTATGAATGAGAAAATAAAATATCTGTAAAATGAGGCCAACTTTGGAGAAATCATTAAAAAATTGGAATGTGTGTATTTATGCATGCCAGTATAATATATAGCCTAGAATATTATAATTTCTAAACTACTAAATTAATTAGTAAAACATGATTGAAGTGTTTACTCATGGTCCATTGCTTACATTATGAATGCATCTTTAATTTAGAATTTGGTCTTTGGATTTAACTGTGTTAATGCATTAAGCCATTTTTCGATTTTATTTTCTTGGGGACAAAACTGTTAAACTCATAAAAATGTTGTCTTTCCGTTTGGATTATACTGCCATTATCTTATATATGGTGCTTACAAGAAAGCTGTGAATTGGTTGTTCCTGGTTGTTGTTTTACAAGTTATAAGCACTTTTTCTAAATAACATTGTAAGTTCATTGATTAGCTAATATTGCAGTGTAATTTTAATTTTACTCGTCATATTTTGCTGCTCCGTTCTGACAGGGACAACATAAACATTTCCTCGTCGCGTCTTTTAGTCTCCAAAGAAAGCTGGACATCTCTGATTGTTGTTCACTTTGATTCTACTGCCGTAAACTACTTTACCTATTCAGTTTTGCCCAAAAGTAAAGGGAAGAAAACACAAGCGTGAGGCGCTCATTATGGCACACAGACTTCAAGCGGGCAGGTTGAGTCTAGAAGGTTCTCATATGGGAGTGGATCATGCCGGGGATAACCTACCGAAGTCGACAGTCGTGTACTTTTTACATGTGAGAAGGGGTACGTCGCAACATAGGACGCGTGACACCAACGCCGTAGAGAAGTACTTGACGATTATTTACAACAACTTCAAATATAAACACAAATTTAATAAGATAGTTATTCAGGTGAAGGAGATTCTTGCAAATGACAAAAGCTAAGTATTAAAAGTCTTCTTTCCTACTTTTTTTTTTGTAAAAATTATAAATTAGTTTAAAAATAAGTTGTAGTGGATCAAGTTGAGTTTGATAGTCTTTTATGAATAGTATTAATAAAAGTTAATTGATTATACTTATTTTTAATTTGATAATTTCAGTTAACTTTTTTTCACAGAGAACAAATTCATCACACTCAAGCTAATAATAAAAAAAACATTATATGATGACACTGAACACAAAATATAAACCAAACACAATAGAAATGTGGCACAAAACCGCTGTTTCTCATTCATATAATTTTCCTTTAGGTCCACAAACAGGTAAATATCATCTTTCTTATCTTGCAGGGTCTTAAAATCAACTAAGTAATTACTTATTTTAGTCAGTAATCTCTTTAATCTTTCCGCTTGTTCGTTACATTATGCCACTGTTCTCTGGTTTGACGTGCGCTAGTTATCCTTAGGGGCATATTTTTATTTAATTTTTTATTTATACATATTTTTATTCAAATTTCCCATAGGCACCTAATAAATTGAATGTATTTATTTGTAAACTGTAAAGTATTATTTTTATTTGTTATGTTTATTTTCATTTACTATTATTTATTTTATTGTGGGTTACAAACGTTTACTATGAAGACATGAAAAAAATGCAAAATAGACACTCAGTGTTGTTAAACATTATTTAATATTTCAACATTAACAAAAATACAAGATTAAGAATTAAAAAAAGAAAAAGAAAGGAATCAACATGAATAGGCTAGGCTGGTCCAAAATGTGGGGACTGAACAATGCCTAAAATCATGCTCTCATTAAACTTTTCATATCAGGCATGCAGTGGAAGCCTCAGAACTAAACCGCACGTGTTTGCCTCTAGGATAAATTTGTTGTGATCCATTTACTGGAATGTGTAGAAATTCCAGTGTAGGTTCTGGATCAAATCCCAGAGCTGGAATCCGGTCTGTGCCAGTGGCAAACATTAAAAGACTATCAAACGTAACTTTGATGTCCGTGTCTTCCACTGTCAGCACAGCATCTCCGCCTGAAATGTAAAAGGGAGGGGGAATTAAGAAAGTCTGCATTAAATGAAAGCTATGCAGGCCTTTTCTTCTCTTTTGTAATGTATATCTGAGTGAAATGGTTGGTTTGTCTCATTTCGCCTACTTATACCCAGCCCTAAAAGTATGTAATCTTTTTGTGAAGAAAAAGTGCATACTTTTAAGCGTGTAGCAAAACAGTAGAATGGCTTTGGGACATACTGTCATGTCATTAAAATTGTGTATTTTATGGAAGCTATGTCACTTAGTTACGAGCATCTTGTCACCGTATACTGGCCTGTCAATCATCTTTCCATACACTCTTAAAAATAAAGGTGCTTCACAATGCCATAGAAGAACCTTTTTGTCTAAATGGTTCCATAAAGAACCTTTAACATCCGAAGAACCTTTCTGTTTCACAAAAGGTTCTTTGTGGCGAAAGAAGGTTCTTCAGATTATAAAAAGGTAAGAAAGAGATGGTTCTTTAAAGAACCTTTGACTAAATGGTTCTTTGTGGAACCAAAAAGGGTTCTTCTATGGCATCGCTTGAAGAACCTTTTGAAGCACCTTTATTTTTAAGAGTGTAGTTAACGTCCTCCAGATTTAATAAAATTGAACATATAATTTACTATAAAATAACGCCTCTTAGACAATGCATGATCACATATTCAGGTTGCGCTTGAGTGGTGCGTACACACAGAATTTAAGTATTTCAAAAAAATCTTGGTGAGTATTAACGCAAACATAGTTGGTTATGTAGTGTGCAAACATTTGAGGAAAAACATTTGATGTGTAACATTACATTAGATCTGTGTATATGGTCATAACAAGCTGCTGTCTGTCATTAATGTTCATCAAATAACAAAAGATAGAATTATTGCTTTTAAAGTGACCATTTTTCAGCTGCAATGAGTGTTTTTGGAATAAAAACACTAAAGAGCAAGTAGTGATTATTTTACATGTACTCAATTTCTGTTTTTGTTACTTGAATGCTTCTGTTTAGATCTGAATCTTTTTAAACTAATTTTTAAACAAACTGAATTGTAAAAAGCACTGTTCATTTAATTTGTTTCTTATAATTGTACTGTTTATCATTTTTATTAACAACACAATAACAAAAAGCTACATTGTGATTATCAATATAGCAATTACTTTTTTCACAAAATTGGTTGAAATGATGCATTGTGATGCATCAAGAATTGTTTTGTAATCAAATTGTTACCCTCTGAATCGTAATTGAATAGAATCATGAGGCAATACAAGATTTACACCTCTAGTACAAAGTATTCATTTTTTCTTTATGTTGTTCATAACAAAAGGAAGCCAACAGAATAATCTGTACTGTGAGAAAAGGCCCACAACAGACCAGGATGTGGCAAATTATAATGAATTTGTGAGAACTATTATGTTGTTCAGTATTGTCACCCACGTGACAATGTTGATGTAAGTACTTGCAGACAGTGTGTTCATTTGTGAAGTGGATGACTAAACTTAACATTACTATGTAACACATTGTTTGTGTTTGACATTTTTCAATTGAACTTAACAAACTGTGTATACCCTCTATGTCGATCAGCCAGTCTCTCCACTGGCCAACCACACGCTCCTCCTGCAACCGCCGAGAGGTGCCTCTCTCTGAATAATTGACCTTAAAGAGGTCAGTTATTTTCTGTGCAGTCAACGGGGCAGAGGGATCTCCAACAAACAAGGTGAATACGGCACTGTCTCGTTGAAGTGCCTGTAGCACCCCCAATGTGTCCAAGCCCTCCTGCAATCTAGTGAAGACATTACATAAACTGACTCCAGTGAATAGTTACTTTACTACCTGGTTGTAAAAACAGATGCTTGTGACAATTACATATTCATATGTATTTGCCAATCTTATGAAGACATTAAAGGGATAGTTCACCCAAAAATAAAAATTGTGTCATTAATTACTCACCCTCATGTCGTTCCAAACCCTTAAGACCTCCGTTCATCTTCGCAACACAAATTAAGATATTTTTGATGAATTCTGACAGCTCTCAGACCCTCCATAGACAGCAAGGTTACTACCACGATCAAGGTCCAGAAACGTAGCAAGGAGATCGGTAAAATAATCCATGTGACATCAGCGGTTCAACTGTAATTTCACGAAGCTACGAGAATACTTTTTCTGCACAAAATAAAAAAAATAACGACTTTATACTACCACGATCCAGGTCCAGAAACGTAGTAAGGAGATCGGTAAAATAATCCATGTGACATCAGCGGTTCAACTGTAATTTCACGAAGCTACGAGAATACTTTTTCTGCACAAAATAAAAAAAATAACGACTTTATTCAACAATTCGTCTCCTCCGCGTCACCCTAGTGTCATTTTGGAGAATATCCACTGAATGCAAGCAGCGTATGCTATTCTGTGTCAGCTGCATCATGCGTTACGTTGCTTTCTTTCAAATCAAATCGTACGTACTACATAGAAAGTGTATCCGTGTGGCGTACCTGACACCGAATAGCATACGCTGCTTGCGTTTCTGGACCTTCATCGTGGTAGTAACCTTGCTGTCTATGGAGGGTCTGAGAGCTGTCAGAATTCATCAAAAATATCTTAATTTGTGTTGCGAAGATGAACGAGGTCTTAAGGGTTTGGACCGACATGAGGGTGAGTAATTAATGACAGAACTTTCATTTTTGGGTGAACTATCCCTTTAACCTCTTAACTGTCACCCATCCATCCTGTGGGACGTCTAAGTTTACTGTACTATATTCCAAATAAATCCTTATCTAATCATGACAAACTATATATCGTTGCAAAGGTCTAAGACTCCTTAGTAGATATTTTACCACTGTTTTTTGTTACAAATTATGTAGGAACGGTAATAGATGAATTTATGACAAGAGTGCACCTCAAAAATCAACATCATAACAGGAGTTCTGACCTTTGTCACAAAAAGTCTTTCTTTGTTGCCTTTTTCTTTATCATACTTTAGAAATCATTATAAATTATATTTCAACTGACAACTTAAAACATCAAAATTCATCCTGTGAAAGCCATAAAATCAGAAATTGCATAACCATGGAAATGGTACATCAAAATCATATTATAATTATATAAGTTTGGATAGTGCATTTTCACGTCTATGTTCAAAAATGGGGGTGACAGTTAAAGGGTTAAAACAGCAGTCAGGGCATTTACTTGCACAAAAGGTTATGTACCAGAAACAACTGTCAAAATAAAAACACTTACTGTCTCAAGGGTGCTTCCAGTACCTTCTAGATAATACTGTAAAGAGGAATCCAAAATGTCATCACAGTCACTTAATGACCGGACGACAGTCAAGGACCCTAAGAGTGCCAGGTTGGAGGCTGCCTCTTCTACAGCGTCCCTTGTTTCCTCCACTGTTTTTGCTTGTTGAATCTACAATAAACAACAATTATCTTTACTGTTCATGTCACAAGTACATGTTCTGTTAGTAGATTTCAATTATATGAAATATCACTGGTATGTAGTATATGTGACTTGAATATAGGTGCAAAGCAAGTAATGGGTGGACCTGACATTTTTATTTGTTCCTATAATCTTTTGTTTATGTAGATACATTCACATTTTTTTTCCAGCCAGGCTCGGCAGCATTTCACATTAAGACTAACACAATAATATTTCATATTGCTAATAGTTGTTAATAATTAACAGTTAATATTCTCATATAGTCCATGTGTTTGGATGTGCTGAAGTCCATACTACCAAATCTTCATACTTCCACAACAAGATCAACAGCGCTACAGACACACGTAATCTCTTCAAAACTTTCCATTCTCTCCTCTGTCCCCCTCCACCACCTCCTACCACTCTCTCTTTATTTATTCCTTCTCTTTCTAGCTTGTACTTATTTGAACAATGTCTAAGAACTTGGTATTACAACCACTTCCTGTGTCTGTTTGCCTCTTAAGAAGAATCGCTTTATGTATCCCCCAATTGTAAGTCGCTTTGGATAAAAGCGTCTGCTAAATGACTAAATGTAAATGTAAATGTAAATGTTTAATTTTGCCTCAGCAGTCTCTGAAATAAAAAATAAATACTTCAATGATTTCATCTGGCACAAGTATGGAGTGTACAAGTGGTAAAATGTCAAATTTGGTATATGGTGTCAAAATGGTAAACCTGATAAAAATGTTGCAAATGTCTTAAAAATGTAATTGCTTTAATTTGCAACTGGCCTTCTGAAACTGTTGTTTTAGTTCTTCGTCATCCACCTCCATAATATCAACAGGGGGTCTTGGCTCCCCGGTCAGCTGGCAAAGAAGTCAATGTGAAAAAACATGGGGGCCTATCCCTCCATGCACCAGGCAGACAGATAATATGGTTCCAATAACTTTGTAGATGCCCCTGCTGAGTCCTGAAAATATAAAAGACATTTGCAATTTTGTATGATTATAAGTTTAAAAGGTAATATACCGTTTCTAGACTGTAGTGGGAGCTGCAGTTGTATTATTTATAATTTGGCTTTAACTGGTAAGTTGTAAACATTGATATTTGGCTCTATATCAAACTACAATGCAGTTTGTACTGCAACAGATTAGCCATTTCTTGGTGTGAAGGAACTTGCAAGTTCTCAAACAATTCTGGGGGCATACTGTATATGGTCACATGTATGTAGTTTGGCACTGCAAGGATGATCAGTCCTTTCTGTCTCCATGTAACTCTGTGTTATGGTACATTGTGGATATTGCAGTTTTTGCTGTTCATATCAAGTCCTCATGCCTCCTGGAGCAAGTTTATGGTATGCTCGCACGGTTGATGAGAGATCCTCATTTTTAGAGCCAGTAGTTTATATGTATATATAAAATAGATGATAGATAGATAGATAGACTTTAGATGCAACAATACTGAGTGAATGCTCTCCGCACATAGTATATGTTCATCATATACTTCCACTTCAAACTCGCTAAAACCCAACCCATTCAGAAGAACCGGTACTTAGGTAGAAACCTATACATAGGAGCCTGATAAAAAAAAATGCTAATTCTAAAGATAAACTTCAGACGGACTTTGAGGCTTTTGCCATAACTAAATAAAGGCTTTTTCATAAATAAATAAATTGATAGATAAATAAAAAAATTAATACATATACGCGCCGTTATATTTGTTGTTAAAAAAGATATATATGCTGTACCGTCATGACCATACCTATGGAATCCAGTCCCAGGTTCTTCCTCCACACAGGGCCTACAAAAAAACGAGTTTATAAGTTCTTTTATAAAAAGGGTCAAAAATTCTCTGGTGGGTCCACCACTGTCCACAGCTCCTTCACCCTGGCCACACATGTCTACAAACACCACATCTAGTTTGCATTTTGGGTTGAACTGCCTCCTTCTTAATGCCCTGAAAGCACATTCTAGGATGTCTCCCCTCACAACATTGATTCGATTAGCTGTGGGTGGCAGTTCCTCAAAATTAACTCTTGACTGCAGAGTGCAGAGTACCACCCTCAGGTCAGACTCGGACACCAAAGGACTGCCTGGTGGAGTCCGTGGAGGAGACCATGGTGAAGTCCCTGGAGAAACTTGTGGTGGAGACCTTGGAGAAGACCCTGGAGAAGCCTGTGGTGTAGACCGCGGTGGAGACCCTGGAGAAGACCCCTGAAAAGCCTGTGGTGGAGACCGTGGTGGAGACCCTGGAGAAGACCCCGGAAAAGCCTGTGGTGTAGACCGTGGTGGAGACCCTGGAGAAGACCCCGGAAAAGCCTGTGGTGTAGACCGTGGTGGAGACCCTGGAGAAGACCCCGGAAAAGCCTGTGGTGTAGACCGTGGTGGAGACCCTGGAGAAGACCCCGGAAAAGCCTGTGGTGGAGGCCCTGGAGAAGACCCCGGGGAAGCCTGTGGTGGAGACCCCGGGGAAGCCTGTGGTGGAGACCCTGGGGAAGCCTGTGGTGGAGGCCCTGGAAAAGACCCCGGAAAAGCCTGTGGTGGAGACCCCGGGGAAGCCTGTGGTGGAGACCGTTGAATCATGGCTACCATTCTTTTTTCCCCAATCTTAGTCATTTATTTCTACATTTTGATTTAATTTCATTACATTTTCTTTTTGTTCTTTCATTTTATTATTTTAATTAGTGTTTTGATATCACTTTGAAATGTCATGAACTCAAAATTTTGACTGCAATAATTCCAGATCTTAAAATAAACTAAATTTAAATAACCTGACCAGCTGGTATCCAATGAATAAATATGGTTGTTGTCTCCAACAGCCCACACTCTCTTAGGGTTCCAGTCTGTTGACTGTGCAGGTGCAAAGCTGGATTTAGAGATGTTAATAGGAAATCCTCTGTGGCAGAGGGTACAGCCCCAGCAAAAGAAATTAGGCTCTGTAAACAAAGAACAACATAGCCAAGCATATAAATATTATACAGTTGTCAAATACAAATTAGGGCTGCACGATTAATCGCATGCGATATTGCGGTAAATCTCCATCACCTGCTGCTTTCACATTGAGCAGCATTAACTACACAGAGCCGTTGTTCACTGACGAGCTGCGCTAAACCACGTTCATATTCGCGCGATTTTTTGCGCTTCTCATCAGTGAACAACGGCTCTGTGTAGTTAATGCTGCTCAATGTGAAAGCAGCAGGTGATGGAGATTTACCGCTGATTACAGAACCGGCTTTACTGATAAGATGCGCGTTAAATATCGCATGCGATTAATCGTGCAGCCCTAATACAAATGTATCTATGAAAGCAAAGTAAAAAAAAGCAACAAACTTACTAATGTTTTTGTTACCACATGGTTTTATCTGCAGTCAAAGGGGTTTTGGGTGATTGAGGTTCAAAGTTACAACATTATAGTAATCTGATGTAGTTATTGTAATTTTTAAAAGACACACTGTGATGTAATGTGATTCATCTTCCTGACTAGACTATGGGCACTTACAGGTGCTCTGCAGTTGAAGCCTTTCATCGAATCTGTTATAAAAGGAAGTATTTTCTCTTTTAAATTTTACTGCTTATAATATTGCAAAATTGGGTAGAATAGCATGAAATATCCTCTGGTAATACCATTTTGATTTGAAATAAGCTTTAGTCAAAAAGTCTCAACTTATCCAAATATCTTATCCTGTGTTCAACAGCATAGTGAAACACATACAGGTCTGGAACAACTTGAGGTTGAGTAAATAATGACAAAATTTGTATTTTGGGGTGAACTATACCTATCACTGGCCCTACAACAATAATCACAATTGGTGTTATTTCTTGTGGCTTACTACAGCAGTTCACATATTAAATTCACTAACAACCATCTGTAACACTAATACCATCTGTACATCAACATACTTGACCCCCTGCTACTATTTGTTATTTAAACATAATTAACTTGAAAACTGCAAATCAATTTCCCCTCATCTCCCTAAGAAATTACCAACATGTCGTTATGTATACAGTAGTGTTGTCAAAAGACCCGGTATTTCGGTACCAAGTCGGTACTAAAAAAATGAAAACGTTACGGTACCAGGTTTTTTTAAGTACCGGTGGTACCGAGTACCCAGTCAACCCGGTTCTTGATGCGCTATCAGGAAGCTATCCTCTTCCAGTGTTGCCAAGTCCGCGGTTTTCACGCGGAATTGGTCTGCTTTAACACTGTTGCCGCGGGTTGTTTTTCATGTCCGCGGGTTGAAAAACGACCCCATTAACGTGATATTTAGCCGAATAAAAGGAATGCGAATTTTACCAGGGGAACCCCTACAAAACATGCGTATTTTATCCCCGGAACGGGATTTTTAACGGGGGACTCCTCGAAACGCGATTGGGAGGGTTTTGTTGTGAAAACCTGGCAATTAGCATGTTTTTGTGTTTTGCTTTGGTACCGAAATTGGTACCGAGAACCGTGGATTTTCACTGGTATTGGTACCGAATACTGAAATTTTGGTACCGTGACAACACTAGTATACAGTACTTCTCTTTTGAACTAAAACACAAACAGGCCTTGGTAAGGACTTTATCCTTTCTGTCATCAAACACCTTTCTCTTGATTGAGGGGTTGCATTTGTTTCCGACGTGGTTAGAATACATCTGAAATTAACAGTTTCTTTGTACTGCTTGTATTTATGATGTGCTTTAAAATTAACAGGACAGTTCATTTGTAATGAATGGCAATTCAGATCACTGGGCACTAGAACATCTAGGCACAGGAACAGTTTCTTCCCACAGACCATTTCCCTTTTGAACAGTTAAATACCTAAACATTTGTATTACTGTTTTTTTGTTGTATTTGTATATGTGCATTGGAAGCTTCAATACCTAGAAAAATTTCTTGTGAAAGCACACTTGCCAATGGCGTTTTTTATGATTCTGATTCTAATGTGTGGTGTAAATTCTTAATATTAAGATGAAGTAAGTTGCTGGGTAATTATTAGAATATGTACAAATTTGTGATGTGCAAATATATAACATGATTTCAAGTCTACATGTAAGATACAAATTAGCATTAGAATAAATTAAATAATAATATGCATCCACAAAATAAGAAAATGATTAAAACAACAGTTTCCCAGTTGTATGTGCCTCTAGGTAGAAGGTATCTTTTTTTCCCATTGTCAATGGTATTTTTGGTATGATAGGAAATGACAGGAAGGATAGGAAAACATTACTATTTCCTATCACTGCAAAACATATATTTTTTGATTAAAATACTATTGCTGAGGAGGACATACATTTACAGTGCCTTGCGAAAGTATTCATACCCCTTCATTATGTTCATGTTTTGTTATGTTGCTGCCTTATGTTAAACTGCTTTAAATTACTTTTTTTCCCCACATCAAACATTTTCAGTTCATACCCTTAACTAAATATTTCGCTGAAGCACCTTTACAGTCTCAAGTCTTTTTTGTTTGATGCGACAAGCTTTGATCATCATCATTTGGCAATTATCTGCCATTCTTCTCCTCACCTCATCACCTCTCAAGCTCTGTCAGGTTGGATGGGAGAAAATGCACATTTTCAAGTTTCTCCAGAATTATTTGATTGGGTTCAAGCTCAGGCTGTGGCTGGGTCACTCAAGGACATTCACAGAGTTGTCTATAAGCCACTCTTGCTGTGTGCTTAGGGTCATTGTCCTGTTGGAAGGTGAACCTTCCGCCCAGTCTGAGGTTCTGAATGCTCTGGACTGGGTTTTCATTAAGGCTATCTCAGTATTTTGGTGCATTGAGCTTATCTACTCTAACGAGTCCCTCAGTCCCTGCCACTGAAAAACAGCCCCTCAGCATGAGGCTGCT
>NW_015551151.1:33681-38282 GCF_001515605.1 Sinocyclocheilus anshuiensis | reverse complement strand
ACCAGCACACTTTACTTTTGGGATGGTACTCTGCAGGTGATGAGCAGAGCTGGTTTCCTTCAAACATGATGCTTGTAATTGAGGTTCATCAGACCAAATAATCTTGTTTCTCAGAGTCAGAGTCTTTTGGTGTTTTTATGCAAAATCCAAGTGTGTTTTCATGTGTCTTCACTGAGGAGAAGATTGAGTCTGGCCACTCCGACATAAAGCCCAGATCGGTGGAGTGTTGCAGTGATATTTGTCCTTCTCTAGATTTCTCCCATCTGCATATATGGTCATGGAGCTCAACTAGAGTGACCATCAGCTTTTTGGTCACCACTCTAACTAAGGAGTGAAGCAGAAGTTTTTTCTGAACTCTTCCCCAGATGTGTGGCTTGACACAAACCTGTTTCTGAGCTCTACAGACAGTTCTTTTGACCTCAGGGCTTGGTTTTTGCTCTGATATGCATTATCAGCTGTTAGACCTTTTATTAAGATGTGTGTGCCTTTCCAAATCATACCCATTCAATTGAATTTGCCACAGGTTAACTTCACTCGAAGTGTAGTGACATCTACAAGCAATTTGAATGCTCCTGAGCTAAATTTCAACTGTCCCAGATTATGCAATGGAATCATTTAAGTTTTTTATTTTTAATAAATTTGCAAAGATGTTATATACCTGTTTTTTGCTTTACCATTATGGTGTACGGAGTGTAGATTGATGTGGAAAAAAAGTAATTTAAAGCAGTTTAGCACAAGGCAGCAACTTAACAAAATGTGAAAAAATTTATGGGGTATGAATACTTTCGCAAGGCACTGTAACTTTTATATAAACTTTGCAAGTGTAAAGGAACTTCAATGACATTGTAAGCATTACTGCTTTGCAGGTGTGAAGCTAATAGCAGGTAGGTATACAATAATAGTGTATCTTGGATCTTCCACGCACCTGGATAGGGCTATCCAGATGAAAACTCCTCCTGCGATAACTTCCATCTGAATAGCGGAACTGGAAGTTTGTCCCATTTGTTGCAGAAACTGTTTCTGCTTCAGCCATTCTTTGATTCACAATCTGTTAAGATTAATTATATTAAACTTTTCAAATGAACAGTATGCATAAATTATAGAGTATCACCTAGTATATTCTTTGAGTTATACCTCAATAAGATTTATTAAGAGAAAGAATTGAGAAGGTTGACATTAAATCAACCATTAATTTACAAGACTTTTGTCAAGAATTTAATTAATTACAAATGAAGGAACTGCTTCTTAGGCCAGATTATTGTTTCCATTTATTTTTTGGTCATAAACCTCTTGAACAATTGTAAAATAAATAAATAATTAAATTTCAATTAATTTGTTCCTTTTGACTGATCTGCAGTCTGAAACAATCACATTCAGATCCCTTTTTTTGTATTTGATCTTAATTTTGTAATACACTTCTTACAGAAACAGCAACTATCAAATTTTGTTGATTGTTTCCTTACAACTTTAATGGTTATTTGTATCACAATATGTAGTTGTCAACTGACTCAACACACGTAATACAACTTGCAAATTGTTATATTCTGATTACATTTTACACAAAGGGATATTGAAAAACGTGTTGTTCGGTTGTACGGCCAAACAGCTTTAGGGCTCTTTTATTGTGTAATTGACGGCAACGTAAAGAAAGTTACGGCTGTAAAAAAAAATACATGTAGTATACTTACATGTACACGCCTCCTCTCTGCCTCCTCTTGGATTCTTGCTGTATTGTGTCTCTCTCTCTGTATCTGCATCTGTGGACACAGCAGACATATCTTGAATACTTTATTTATTAATTTTTTTAAATAAGACTTAATTATTTTTGAGATCATTACTCTTTGTCGATCAGTTTCCACACATCTTTGGAACTCTGCATTCTGCTCAAGAATGAGGTTTCTTCTTTGAATAAGACTCTCCTAAAATGTAGTAATCAAGTATTTTGGGATATCACACTGAATAGAGATAATCTGTTCATAACAAACATGCAAAACTATTAAAGTAAAGTCTTTAAAAGTAAATTGTAATCCCCAATACTTAATCCTTGTAGTAACATTTCTAATAATTGTATTTCTGACACCATACTTGTACAGTGTTCCTGAAAAAAGGTAGTAACTATAAAGCTGAATGGAAGTCTTGTTCTTAGGCAAAGCATGCCAAATGTCGATTAATGCTAGCAACAAATAAGGAATAAAAGAATAAAGCAACCTAACACAATTATACACATAGCTTTTAGTTTAAACATTCATCTTCACTGTCAAATCGAATCCTAGTATGTTTACACTGAGTAGCAGATCTGAGGTGTTCTACAAATATCTTCTGTGTAAAGCTTTTTCACACCAAACAATCCCATCATTTTGATTGTCTGATCGGTTATTATGTGATCTAGATTGATTAGAAGTGGCACATAAATCAATACCATTTGGGGTCGATCAGTGGATTCCAAAAATGCAATGCAATCTCCAGCAGTGCTGTCCATTGATTCCTTTGTGACATGTCAACATAGTAATTAAAAATTGAGATTAACCAGTTAATAAACTAAAACATAATTGTGAAAAACCAAATGAGCAAATAAAATGAGCAGTAACCAATTTTATTTAAAAATTACTGCTAGCTAGGTGTAATTTAACAAAGGCTGCAAGTGCAATTTTTTTTAAGTGGCCCATAAATACCATTTGTGGTGGATCAGTTTCCATGACTGAACTGCAGTCTCCTGTATTGTCCAATGTTTCCTGTGTAACATGTCAACATAACACATACCAATTAAGTATAACCTCAAACCACATAATCCAAAGTAAAAAAAAAAAAAAAAGTCATCATTACTATATTACCACTGATTATTTTCCCAACTATATTAAACTCTACAGTCATGTAAGCTAAACGTCACTACAGGTGGCAACTCCAATTTATTAGAAGTGGCCCATAAATCTGTACCATTTGTGGTGGATCAGTTTCCATGACTGAACTGCAGTCTCCTGTATTGTCCAATGTTTCCTGTGTGACAAAAAGAGATTTAAATGTTATAAAGCCTATTGAGAGGGACCTTTAGTAAGTTATGAGTTATAAAGGACAAGGGCTGTCAGTCACTTCAATGAGGTGTCAAGTTCTGACACTAGGGGTCACACATGGACTGCGCACATATTTTAGAAATGGCCAATGATAATTGGCAAGTAGAATTTGCAAGTCACTCCCATGGCATAGATATAAAAGGTATAAATGTAATGTAATGTAAATGACAACATCAGAGGGCGACTTGTAGCCTTTAGATTCTAAAGACTTGGCTGAACACCTAACACCATGGCTTGTTTCCTCCATCAGGGAACAGAGGTTTAAATAGTTACTAAGACGATGGACCCTCACTCTATACAACAGGATACTCAAAAAACGTGATATTCATATTTTCATTATGAAACTGTTAATATTTGGAAAAGTGTCAGCCACATTATTTGAACCTAAATTCATTTTCATTTACTATGCTAGTGATTAAAGGGTATCTGAACAGTTTCTAAAATCTAATTTAAGAATTCTTATGAACTCTTTTAAGACCTGCACAAACAAAATTAATACTGTATGCCTTTTCAGAATAAAACCATACAATCTCAAAATAAATCCGTTATCTCAAGTTCTTTACCATTATATAATAGTCTGTGGTAGATTCATTTGTACACCAGATTAACGATAAGTACCAACAACACATATTATATTACATATTTTCATATGTATGGGAATTGTTTTACGTTCAAAAATAATAAATCACACGAAGTAGAGATACATCCATATTGTACTTTGCTTTTTCTATAATGTGTTGTTGAAGAAAGGCAATAAAAACATTATTGTGGCAATACTACTAAAACTTACAGATTGTGGTAAATAATGAAAAATGACAGGGAAAACATACAAGAGTTTACGTTGATTTAAATGGCAGCTTTACTTCTTTCAGCTGCTCAATCAAAAAATCGAGACATAAATATGCACATTTACAACCATCTACAACAACATATTATAATATAAAACCCATAATATAAACATAATGTAGTTCATCAAAGGTGAATCTTAAGTAATTGTTAGGCATAAATGTGCAGTATTCACCTACTACAATTGCTGTAAAAACTGCCATCTTATTGAACATAGGGATGCTCCGATCCGCCTTTTTTGCCACCGATTCCGATCCGATACCAGTGAAGTTTTTTCCCCTCATTTAAATAAATGTAGAATTTATATATCTCTGTGTGTGGAACTGATAATCATTCTTTCACAATCTACTAGATACAGACTACTTCATTATAATGAAAAATAAAATAAACAAATATGAAAAAATATAGGCCTATGTGTATTTATAATCTATGACAAACATTTATCATAAACTAGGTTAGTGGATAATTCGGCAGCAAAAGTTATTCTAGAAAAATCAGTGCACAATAATTTTAGAAATCCAAACATTTAGTGCAAAAACAATATTTTGTGGGGAACAAATAAAAGTGTTGCACTAAATATGATAAAATGTTACACATTGCTATTTGTATTATTATAAAATCCATTCATTAAAAACATTCATGAATGTATTTATATATAAGTATATACTATAAAATTAAAATACATTT
>NW_015551151.1:33296-33609 GCF_001515605.1 Sinocyclocheilus anshuiensis | reverse complement strand
ACGAAGCGCTTACAATGTGCGCACATTGTAAGCGCTTCGTTTTAAAAAGTGCAAAGCACAAAGGGAAGAGAAATTGATGCGTAGTGTATTATATCTGTGCAACAGTTATTGAGCCTTTCTTTTAACAGTTTTAAATTTCAGTTACTGTGCGCGTTAAAAACGATTTATAGTCTTTTCTACGCCCGTGTTTTGTTCTCGTAGACACCCGGTAGCAAGTAACAAAACAACATTAAATTCCGGCAAGAAGATAAAGTCCTTTTTGCAAAATCATAGACATGTATTTACAAATCAAGTATAATGGGAACACAGAATG
>NW_015551151.1:26461-33230 GCF_001515605.1 Sinocyclocheilus anshuiensis | reverse complement strand
AAAAAAAAAAAAAATCTTGGATTTGGATCGGCTCTCTCTGACCGATACCCGATCCGAGAAAAACGGCACTATCGGATCGGCGCATCCCTAATTGAACATGCATCAGCTTTTCAACTTTGATAAGTGCAGCGCTCACATTAACTAAATTGAACCATCGGCTTTTGAATAATAATGAGATATTTCAATTGCAGCATATTTCTGTTTATCTGTTACAAAATTGAAGACCTCTTACAATTACTAAGACTTTTGTAATACTATGTCAGACATTTTACGGCCTTACACTTAATGAAACCAATTTTAAGACTTGTTGAGGACTTGAAGAAACCCTGTAATTTAGTTTCCTGTTGAATTACAACAAAGTTGCATGTAGTGAACTCACCATATTTGTCTCATTTTCCAATGTCCCGTGAGATTTTTCTTTATCCTCTGCATCACTTTCCTATTGGGATATATTACATTATTAGTAGTTCAGTTGCTGTACAGACATTTTCTGAGTGCATTATAGCTTATTTATTCCTTATGATAGTTTTTGAAAAACTTGTTTGATTGCAATTTCTAAGATAAACTCTACTTAATACAATTAAATACCAAGTTCTTTCGGTTCATAACCTTACCGAATAAATCACCTTTGTGATGTCAGTATTGATGTCTGTGTTGATGTCATGCTACAAAATATGAAAATATTTCAATTACAAAAAGAAATTTACATAGAAAAATTTTACTCTAGAAACTACCTGTACCACACCTCTGGACGAACGTACAGTGCGGAGCGCCCCAACACTCTACTTTTCCTAATGGCTTTGGGAGTGATTTCAGCCAGGGGGACCACAACCCGATGTCTATTTACTTTGCAAAGGTCAAAGTTTATGCTTTCAAGTTTTGGGTAAATTGTCCTCAGGAATTCCTCAAAGCCTGCTTCAGTCAGATTCTTGGGAACCTTGACGTCTTTTATCTCTTCCACTAAAAATTAATGTCAATGATAAACAACAGATGATAAAAACTGAGAAAGAAATACATGAATTGTTCCCATCTTGTTTGTTATTTTGACTTTTGGATGGTCGAGATTGTGGATGTAAGTACAGAGAAACTGCACACTGAAGTGGGACAGATGTCACTAATCAGCTTTTTAACTGCATCCAAAACAGAAGCTGTACTAGAGGCCATCTCAAACACATTCATCCTTGAAAAAAAGTTTAACAGACATTGGTCTTACTTTGCCAGCAGTTGAATGTGATTTGATGTGTTAACATCAGGCAAATCCTCATTGACCATGTGCAATGACCAGCATCTGGAGTACTTTTGACAGAAGAAAAAATATCACACAATCAAGTAAATTGTAGACATTGTTAAACCAACCAAACAGAGTACAATGTCTTCAAAATCTGTCATTAATAAACATTTAGGGGAAAACTCTAAACAGACATAATTTCATACATTTTCAAGTGAAAGATCACATGTACATTTTTTGTAAAGTGTAATTGATTAACTGGGGTCTCAGAAGTGCAACATTTCCTTGAAATACAAGTCCAATTTAAGACCAAAATTTGGTGGCACACCTACACTATATTCTGGAATGAACAAATTTAAGCCCTTCATGCTTTGAAACGACAATGCTAACTGCTAACTCAGCAGACTGACGTTGGAGATGATAACAACATACGAACCCAGTGATGGAAATTAGGTGCAATAGTTTGTGCTTTATGTAACAGTGTTATTAGGGCTGCACGATTATGACAAAAATCATAATTGTCGATTATTCGCTTGAAATTGTGATTATTAATTACGATCAACACAATTTACATTGAATGATTTTTATACCATTGTTTGAAGCAACTTCATGTCATATTTTTAATGAAACCTGAAAACATTTAAACTGAAAAACTTTTATTGCTTTTCTATAGTACTAAGCCTCAAATGTGAACTATTCATTGGATTGATTTCTTCTTTAAATAAAAAAAAAAATTATAATTATTAAAAAATAATTGTAAAAATATGCATGGTATTACAATGTTAAACTAAAAGTATAATTAAAACAATGGAAAAACCTTTAAGATAACCTGTAGAAAGAAAAAAACATATCTTAAGCACTCAGAATAACAAGTGGACTGAACGATTATTGCCTTTTTGAACGATTACGTAATTGTGGCATCCATAATTGTAATTGTGATTAGAAAATCGATTAATTGTGCAGCCCTAAGTGTTATGTTAATATAATGACATCAACACAAAATTAGTTGAGAATTTTTACTTACATACTGGTGGAGTCTCTCAACTTTGCAATGCTGTAGTACAAACCATAAGTCAACATCAATATGTCCAGTTAATTCATTACAAATAAATATACATCTTGCAAGTTATAGCGAGAGTTCACCCAATAATTAAAATTTGGTTATCATTTACCCAACCTCATGTTGTTCCAAATACTGTATGTGTGATTTTATTTTATATTTTGAACACAGAAGATATTCTGAAGAATGTTGGTAACCGGACAGTTGATGGTCCCCATTGACTTCCATAGTATTTTCTTCCCTACTATGACAGTCGATATGACTATGATGATAAAATTTCCATTCTGGGGTAAACTATCCCTTATGTAGTGAGCAACATGTGAGTCCAAATAGTGATAACTACGTAATATGCCTGAGGAAAATGTGTGACCTGCTGTGGATACACTCAGTACGCAGTTACTATGGGCATTCTGTGTTATTGCATGAGAGCCAACACCCCAGTCTTACTGATGTCCTGGTACTGACAAGTAGCCCATTCATGCTGCTAAATGTTTGCTATAATGCTATAAATGGTTGCTAGGGAATTACTACACATTGTCCGTGGTGATATTTGAAAAGTATTTACCAATGGGTCTGAGTCTACAGAGGCCACCCTCTCGTATCTACAATATTGTGATCCACATATATGCCTCTCACCTTTTTTCAATGGGGTGGTAGTTGTGCTGCTCTAATTGGTTGCTAGGGCATGGCTAGGATGTTGTTATGTCAATACATATTGGCTGATTGATAGGACGAGTCAAATGAACACATCCTAAGTGTCTATGACATTCTGATCTGGAGATATAATTTTACAAGATCAGTGACCTTTTTAAGTGTAAGGGATTTTTGTTTATTTGCATAATATTTGCATGGCTTCTTTTATGTGCATTTTCATAAATAAATTATTTAATACTTTATTCATGGGTCTACAAAATCACAGTGTACAGTGAGATACGCACTTAAGTTTTGACCCAAAAAAGATGAAGATAAAAGTATGAGACAACTATTGTAAAGTATTATGGGACACACATAATAATATAATAACACATACAGTAGTTAGTTGCAATGTACATCCCTATCATGCATGGTATTGACAAGGTCAGCCCTAGGACCCCAGTTTGGCTCAGGGCCCACTGTTACACTCAAAAAAATGAGAACAGCTGTATCCAGTCAATGTGAAGTACATTCAATGTGTCCTTGACACTGTAAGTGTGTCTTTTTTTTTTTGGTGAGAATTTCAACCAAAATTTGTTATTGTTATTTGCTTTACTTTTTCTGCTCAGTGTATATACCTGTAGGTATATACAAAAACAGCTAAGCAGGCTTAAATTAAGTTCACTCCAAGCACAATCGGTATTTCAACACTTCATTTCATGTGTTCATTCTGTAATATTATCGTTCTATTTAACGGGTTAATTAGAAGAATAAAAAGGTTATTAACGTAATTTTTAGCCTTTTTTTTTGCATATAATATAAACAGGAAAACTTCTGAGATCCAAAAGCTAATGCCAGCACATTGCCATTGCAATGATACCAGAGGAGTTGACAGCTGAGCGTGAGCATTTCACTCCCATAGGATGTCAACATAGTATTTGCAAAGAAGGTATTGTGTTCATGATTCAAGACTGCCACATTGAAATGTTAATTAAAACAAAATATAACAATATCCACCAATTAATAGTATTTTTTCAATTAACATTTCTGTTCAAACTGATTAAAGTTGAGTCACTATTAAAATTTCAGCTGTTTCCAGTTTTAGTTTTAGTTCCTTGAACTGGTTTAGAGCCCTACAGCCAAATGTCCTTTGTACCGTCATTTGGTTTTATAAGTGTAGTAAGTCTTTGTTTTCCTAACATGACACAGTGATATTAAAATCTTAATAAAACATTTACTACTGTACAAAAGCTGACCTGATATTGTCTGCTCAGTGTCACTTTAGATTTTTATTGCGCTTTTTCACTATACAGATTTTTTTCAAAGCAGCTCTTAAGTGAACAATAAAAAAAAGACGGTGACAATTACCAAAGCAAAGCAATCAAGAGTTTAACTGCAGTAGATAAATACCCTTGCAATGACCCTGCTTTCATCTTATCTCACTCTTACTTTAGAAGTTGTGTTGACTATACTGAGGAACTATGTTTGTGTCACAGCACTCACTAAACTCCACAAAAGTGAAATGTTAGCCTTGCTCTATTGTGGAAATAGTACAAGGCTGACGGTCGCTTACCTGGTGATGCAGTGGGCTTTGTGGCTTTCAAGAACATGTAGTGCCACTTGTTGTTTGCAGTTCACGCATGTTTGCTGCAAAGACTCCCCCTCTCTCACACTGTCATCCTAAAATGCAAATCACACAGACAATATAAGGGAGACCATAGACATAATACACACAAAGAAGTAACTGATAAAGCTTACTTTTTGATTGTCCCGATTTAGGGGGAGATCACATTGCAGTGGGACAATGTAAGCAACAGCTTTGTTTAGACTGCTTCTTTCCTTTAGATCAGCAGTCGGTCCAGTCGAACCAGTAGGCAGTCCAGCAGTCAGTCCAGACAGACCAGCAGTCGGTCCAGAAAGACCAGTAGTCGGTCCAGTCAGTCCCATCAGTCCAGCAGTCGCTTGTGCATTCTGTAGAGTAGTTATGCTTGAGGGTGCTGTTGATGGTCCATCTTGCACTCCTGTTTGATCCCTGAGAAGTCGACCCAGCTCCACTATAAGTGCTGATGCCCTGTAACAATGGACAAATATAATTATTGACCTACACAGTCCAGAGAATTGTACTGGCTGACCTATTGGGGCGATACTCTGTCAACCTCTCCCCAAAGTGAGACTTAATACATTAAATTTTGGTTAATTCTGTAGATCACCAAAAAGCTTGGCAGCTCTACTTTGCAGACAGTATAGCTTACATATTAGATAATACAGATAATATTAAATCACCATTTATCACCAGATTTAAATGCTTTTATTATATATTTTGTCATAATCTGTCATTATCCAAAAGTATTATCAATAACTTTTTACTCCTAAAATCAAGCTGTTTTAAGTTACATTAACCAGTCCATTCATAAGTAGCTAAAATTTAATGTAATAAGGTTAGGGTTGATTGCTATGGCCAATATCATAATCACAAATATTTAAGTCAATATTACAATTTGTCATGTTTTAAATAATTTTCAATCCACACACACACACACATATATATATATATATATATATATATATATATATAATGATTCTTTCAATAATGAAACAATAGAAGTATGAGGGAGTCATTGAAAAATCTTTTTTTTTTTTTTCTGAAGCATCATCCATAACATTACGGCATTCTCTGAAAAGATTCAAGATTCACGAAAAACAAATTTTCAGTCGTTTTGCGCAACCTAGTGGCGAAATATTATAAAATTATATAAAATATTAAAAACAATAATAGTGAAAATAGCAGTAGTAGTAGTAGTAACAACATTTAATACAGTCGTTATTTTAAGCGCCATTTTCAAAAGGTGATTTCTATTTTGTTTGCTACTGTACACATCAGTTTTTATATTAGAATAATCTTTTATCCAGTACGTTACTTATCTTAGGCGGCACCTACCGGCAGACCACGAGCTCTGATTTTTTTTTTTTTACATAGCCTACCCTATACCATATTTTTTAACATTTCAATTATTTATATCCCATACAATTTTTTCTTTTTTTACAATACGTTCACAATGACTGGTAGGCTATAAAGAGTGGAATAAAAACGTTTAACTTACCGAATGTAGAAGAATCCGCCTCTTTTGCTGTGTCTGTTTTAGCGGCAGTAGAATAAATATTGGAAGTGTCAAGAGTTAGAGACCTCCAATATTTTAGTTGTGGGTTTAATAAAAAAACACGAATATCCATTTTGTTTATTTGGCATATCTCTGCAAACTAAAGTGGGAACAGAACGAGAAGAGAGTCTACTTACGCGGTAGATTCGCGAGTCGTGAGAGTATAGAATTTCTTTTTAAAAACATTTAATTAAAAATAATTTATCCTTATCTTACTCATTAAAATAATAAGATAGCATAAATAAGATGAGAAAATGTGAAAATATTTGTTTTATTAATAGCTCTAGCAAAATCATGGCCCCTCCACAAAAATTCCCACCTATGCCTTATATCATAAATAAGTTGGCTTGAGAAAGCCAACTTACTGAAATGCTATTTAAACGTATTATTATAATTAAGTTGGCTTGAGAAAGCCAGCTTGCCGAAATGCTATTTAAACTTCTTATTAAGTTGGCTTGAAAAAGAACTGAACACGATCTGAACATTCCGTCAAACTCCAACTGTCAAAATTCAAATTTAAACACAGTGACTCAATTAAAGTGCCATACCATGTCCTATTTCTAAGCTATTTAAACTCATTCAAACTCATTTAATCTATCTATCTATCTGACCATTTCTATCTATCTATCTATCTATCTATCATCTGACTATTTTTATCTATTTATCTATCTATCTATCATCTGACTATTT
>NW_015551151.1:23868-26367 GCF_001515605.1 Sinocyclocheilus anshuiensis | reverse complement strand
TAGTCCCTTGTTCATCATGCAAATGACATGCTAGTCATTGGCTAGTCATGCTAGCAACAGGGTAGTCACTTGCCAATCGAGCTAGCAACATGCTAGTCACTTGTTAATCATGCTAAAACTATGATAGCGACATGCTTGTCACTATGCTAATCATGGTAGCAACATGCTAGTTTACTATTTCTTATCTATATCTATCTATCTATCTATCTATCTATCATCTGACTATTTTTATCTATCTATCTATCTTCATAGCAACACTCTAGCAACTATCCCTACCAACCTAGCAACCACCCCGGGTACTCTAGCAACCGCATAGCAACACCTTAGCAACCGGCCCAGGTACCCTAGCAAGTGCATAGCAACCGGGTACCCTGGCAACTGCTCTAGCAACCACCCCAAGTACCCTAGCAACCGAATAGCAACACCTTAGCAACCACAGGGTATTCTAGCAGCTGCATTTCTATATATCGTCTGATTCTATCTATCTATCTATCTATCTATCTATCTCTGACAGACTGTATTGCCTTCAAAACATTCAAACTTTAAGCTTTTAAAACTACTTTAAATTTCAAACTATTTCAGACTGAAAACCATCAAACTTAAAACTTTTTAAACTTCTTAAACTTTTCAAACTTTCTGGTCCGGCTTTCTCAAGCCAACTTAAAGTTTGTCTTGACAAACTTTTTTATCTAGTTTAAACTATTGTATCACATAAATAATGACAAGGGGAAAAAACGGTTGAAAAGACTGTATGAAACAGCTCCACACCTATTCCTACAATTTGCCTTCTCTGTTTCAGTAGCAGCACAATGTTGCGATATGATTTGTTCAAAAGTTTTACAGATGAATAATTGTTGTCATTTAAGAATTAAGACTTTGAATTGAGATTAATCGTGCAGCTGTACAGTCTTATATACTCTGTCTCTTTATCTCTCAGCATTATCTGACCTATAGTTTATCTGATGCAAACTGTAGGCCTATATGTAACGCGAGGGCTTTTCAATGCATTCATTGACTTGGTGTTGCGCTTTTTCATTCTTTGAAGTGCGGGTAATGTCGCTTTCTCGCGTAGGCCTATCTTGAAAGAGATATTACCATGGTATATATTAGGTCGCATAAAATTAATAGAAAACAACACATTTTTTGCAAAATGGGTAACCTCTGTCCTGTAAGGACAAAAATAAAGCAATTTCATTTGAATTAATATCGTTTTTTGCACCAGCCCTAGGGACAATCGTCATCTGTAAATGAAACCGAGAAAAAAAAAGAAGGTAACTTTAAGCCTATTTTATCCAGAATCGTGTGCATCGTAACGTACACACAGAAAGCTGCCTTGGTAAAAGCGTGAAATCCACTTAACAGCTTTTAAGCAAGCTATAAAACACTCAATTACAAATAATAGAAACAGAGATTATTAACTATTTGTATATACAATAAAATTTAAGATAATGTACTTACAATTTAATAAGGAGGATAGGCTAGCTCAGGACAATGGAAATGTAAACTTGATTATGATAATCCAATCGTAGAAAAGCACCGTTTAAAAACTGTAAACGCTGCATAATAATGCAAATTCAAGGTTAGCTATCATTTTTATTAGCATGTTATTTCAATTTACAGACTACAGTGTCATGAGGCTTAGTTTACTTTATACTCAGAAATAGATATAGCCTATTAAAGGTTATATAAAAAGTAAAATTACCATTGTTGCTGGTCCGAAGACATTGTCGATACACCCATTGTCGAGATAACCGCCAATTGAAGGGTTTTGGCGCAAAATCCACCATTTATATATAGGGGGCGTGTCATTTGCTGTCATTCAAATACTTGTAAAATTTCTATTGGCACAATATAACTTTTTTTCTTTTTTTTTTATTATTGAAATTTCCAGAAAAAGTTACAATACTGCAAAACTATCTATCTTTTACAAATATAGAACAATTCCAATGACAGTAAATACTGAACAAGTTCAATCATTGAAACATTTCCACGTGATAAAAATTGGAAATAAGGAAACAAAGAAAGAAAATAAAGGAGAAAAAAAACAGCAAATCATCCTACACGAAAGATCCCATCATATTTATTTAAAAAAATGAATTTCAACATTTTTTATTGGCAATTACTTTTAGTGATTTGATGAAATATAGGCCTATAAACAATGGCTTGGTTATGCATATAAAGACACTGTAGTATCCCACTAAAAAACCCGCGTACAATGGGACATAGGCGAAGCTTGTTTAAAAAAAAATTTAAAGGTGTAATTGCCACTTCTCAGGCAAGGCAAGGCAAGTTTATTTATATAGCACATTTCATACACAATGGTAATTCAAAGTGCTTTACATAAAAGAAAAGAAAAAAAAATCACAACAATAAAACAAGGAATTTAAAAACTTTGAAAATGATTAAAAAATGTATTTAAGAGGTTTAAAATTAATTTAAAATGGTTAAGAATATAAAACGATTATACATAAAATATAGTGCAATCAGTTCGGACATCGC
>NW_015551151.1:9663-23687 GCF_001515605.1 Sinocyclocheilus anshuiensis | reverse complement strand
TTTAGAAACATAAAATCCAGGTTGTTTGTGGTTATTAAGTCACTGATTAGATTTTTTAGTGAGCAAATGTTTAAAAATGCTAACTTGATGGCATTGCATTTTGTCTCAACAGCAATATTAGTTTGATACATAACAGGCCGCAGATTAGATGAGTCAGCCGTACGGCTTGAGAAGGCCTTAGACTTTCTATCACGTGATAAAACAGAAATAGAGAAAGCTACAGGCACACTGGGTTCCCGCTTGTTCTGTAAACATTTGTGAATGTTGCTGCTATTATAGCGGGGACCCGACACATATCACTCAGAACTGCTATCAGTTATTTTTGGTTCACCTACAGCAGATGGAGGTTTTGGGCCCTGGCGTTGTGGCAGCGGCCGGAGAGCTCTCACTGGAGGAGGAGGACAAGCTGGGCCCACAGGGCCCATTTATTTATTTATTTTAAATAAATAGTCTTATTTTTTTTCGCAATTACAATTTTACATCTCACAATTCTGACTTTTTCAGAATCACGTAAACTCGCAATACTCATTTTTTAAGATTGTGAAATAACTTGCCAGAATTTTGAGATGATCACCATTGCGAGACTAAAATATGAATTGTTAGTATGAATTGCTATCTTTTGTATTATTTATTATTATTTTCTGGCGGAAAGCTTCCATGCAGTACGGAGGCCCTATATGTAAACCAAAACGGGCCATTTTTGCTACTTTTCAGTGGTGAGTTTAAAATATTCTTGCGGTCCCCCCAGAGTGAGTTTTTTTTAAGGCGATCGTTATTTTAGAACGTTTCCCCTTACTATTTCCATGGCGACGAATCAGGCTTGTCACGTGACACACCTCGGCCACAATAACACTGTATGACAGATGGATCGCTTTTATTTCGTTTTTCCTTTTTTATTTAAAATATTCACAAACTTGCATACCATGTCATGAACTATCTGATATTCCGATTCACAAATATGTGTAAATGAGTGTGTTTTGTCGTTTAAAACCCTTTCTAAATGATCTTGATCGTGATCTGTAATGTGAGATGGGCGCCGCCATGTTTGTTCGCGCTGCAGTTCAGAAAGTCGTCAGTCGGATTTACAGCACGTGAATTCATCAATTTCTCCCGAAATACAAGTAATAAGTGGCCGGTGAACTGGGTGAAGAATAGAGTGAACTTTATAGTTACTTACACTATGTGTATCTGATATGAATAAAACACATCGGCAAATTAAATTTGAATGTATTGTTATTGTTGCTTCCATAGACATATGTGTGTATTTTACAAACTCTAAATGTATTGTTTTACTAGTACTTATGTGTATTTAAATGTCTGAAACCTAAAATATGCATTATGTGGTTAAGAACACTGCATAGTTGTGATAAAATGACAAGAGCAGTGCACGTCTCTCTCTGGCTCAGCGCCAGCTAAAGCGCCAAAGCAGTTTGAATTTGGCAGTTATGCGACGTCACCGAACGTTCGAAATCCCATATGTGGGTCTTTCTACACTCTTTGACCGTACTCACAGGGGCACGGAAATACAAATCCCATATGTGGGTCTTCTATACTCTGACCGTACTCACAGTGGCACGGAAATAAAAATCCCATATGTGGGTCTTCTATACTGTTTGACCGTACTCACAGGGGCACGGAAATAAAAATCCCATATGTGGGACCGTACCGCTCAACAGGTTAACCAAGAATCGGCTTTTGGTGCGTGCGGGCATTCTATCAAATTACAAATTGTCCTGTCAAGGGATTAGTACAAGTACATTCCAAACCAAGCACGTATCACTTCCTACGACTGCTTTTATGTGTATTTATCGGTTTAATAATTTATCATAATTTGTGCTGGGAATGGCTCTGTAGCGGCTATGCGACATAATTTTTTATAGAACATAAAGGGTGAGGCCAAGAAAATACAAACATCACCCGATGCATTAAAAATAACTTGTGTAAGTCATTATGCAAAGGCGTAATGCATAATATCAGTCCGTTACAGTGAGAACGGTATTGTGTCAATGGATATTTGGTTATCGTTATTTCCAGAAAAAGTATAAAAAGATGACACATTTTATGGTACTGTACTTTATTCTGCCACTTTATTGCGTAGATTACTCTTTCAAATGCAATACAATGTGCCAAATCATTTAAGTATGTCTGCAGACGGAGCTCCGAAATAGGGCAGGAACTCCAATATGGGTCGGGGTCTCCACGAGCATCGGTTGCTCTGGCTTCAGACAATTGCCATTGACTCACATTTGAATATAAAAGGTCGCAAATTAAACAATATCAAAATAAAGTTTCTTACTGAAAATGAATCTTAATGAAAATTAAACATTTTAAAGTTTTATGTGCTAAAATGTGCTATGGAGCAAACAATGGTCTTATTCAATGTTGTAAATAAAGCTCAAGAAGCAAGTTCCAGATGTCAAAATATTTTTTTTGAACAAGCGTTTGACTATTGAACAAAGCAACAAAGCCAAGATGACGGTCACCGGACGGAGTCTTTTAAGTCCATACTTAGGCTATACCTTGGTCTTATCAGTCTTTCTTGCCAAAACATTAGTAATCGCCTGTCTGGTTTGCCACAATTCATTCATACCCCTCCTGGCACATTTAATTGTGTAGTCCGGTCAAATCGGCCATTTTTTAAAAATAGTTTTTTATTTCACCGTCTCTGATTGGTTGGAAGTATTCCAATAGGACGTACATCACACTTGTTTGTGTTGTATCTGTCATATTGGGGAAATCCTCCAAAGGTTATTGATTCATTTAAGTTCACTGGTACAGTCCAAAGGAAAACACCTGTACTGCCCAAAGGCAGGCACAAAAGACTCACAATATGCATTAGACATCCAATATTGAAATAATCTTATCATATTGATCAGTCTATTGATTATTGATAGTAGTTATACATCGTACTTTTGAGTAAAACAGTACAATGCATATATTCTTTAAATATGACCTATTTGAATAAAATTCCACAATTCTATATCAATATATATATAAAAAAATTATATATATATATTTGTGTTTGCAAACAGAAAGTATTACTAAATTATATTTGTGTTTGCAAACAGAAAGTATTAATAAATATTTATAATATAATATTATATATATATATTTGTGTTTGCAAACAGAAAGTATTAATAAATATTTATAATATAATATATATATATTTGTATTTGCAAACAGAAAGTATTAATAAATATTTATAATATAATATATATATATTTGTATTTGCAAACAGAAAGTATTCATAAATATTTATAATATATATATATATATAAAGAGGCACAAAATCACTTTCACTGACTTTTACATTAACTGTTCCCTCCTGGTGGACTGACCTGCCCAACTCAATCCCAGCAGCTGAGTCCATCTTCAAGAAACGGCTAAAAACACATCTCTTCCATCTACACTACATTGGAGAAGTGTACTGTAGATGCCACGGTTGTACACTTCAATGGACATTTAAAGCAAAATCAAATACATATTTTTGCAGTTGTTCATTTCTCTATGTTTGTAATTTAAAAAAAGTATTAAAAAAATAAAAAAATGCATTTCAACATGTTTTATTTTTCTCAATGCTTCAGCTTATGTTATTCAAACTACTGTTAAAAAAGCCAGGTTTTACTGATCACATGATGATCATAAAAGCTTAAAGTTGTAATATGAAAAAAATAAATAAATAATTCATATAATTCCAGTACTTTAATCAATGCGATCCAACTAACTTTTAAAGAAAACGGATGGAACTATCCTTTTTCAATATAAATCATGACAATGCACTCCTCACAAAGCTGAAATTTTCTTCTAAAAATCTGTGTTCAGCACAGTTCATACACAGTGATGACATGATGGTAACTACATCAGTACGAAGTTGTATCAGCTGTGCCCATTCCATTGTGTTCCTTCTTTCTTGCCTGGAATGTCTTGACTGGTTTGTGATTCTTCTGTGGAAATGTGCAAGACACAAATTATTGAAAAATGTGGTCTATTATGACTTCATAGAAGCCCTTTTTAGGGTATGTCTATAAAAGAGGAACAGCAAACTTCTTTCTGGCCACACCTCTTCCTGTGGAGACTGGATACTTCCTCTACCTTGGTATCCGGAAGACCGACGTGACATTTCCCTTCAAGGTTGGTCTCCCCTCTGTCCAATGTGTAAATCTTCGACCATAACTACAAATACACATTTTACAAAAATATATATATATCTTAGTTTTATTTTAAAAGTTGCATTAAATTGTTTACATTAAATTGTATTGATAACTTGTACCCTTCCAGATGAAAGTTCTCCATCGGAATTGCATACCACCGCCAAGTCATAAAAAGAAAAAAAACCTTACCTACACAGTTCACATGAGCCCCACGAAGCATGCGTGTAATGCTGATGCAGGAGCTGGCCGATAATAAGTCAGTGTTCTGATGTAGAATCAAGAAGCACTGCGCCGTCTATACAATGTAAACAGCATAAGAGAACAAAAGGGAATAAAAGAAATTGTTGAATAAAGTCATTGTTTTTATTTAGATTTTGCGCACAAAAAGCATTCTCGTCACTTCATAACATTAAGGTTGAACCACTGATGTCACATGGACTATTTTAACAATGTTTTACTACCTTTCTGGGCCTTGAAAGTGGTTGTTAAATTGCTGTATATGGAGGGATCAGAAAGCTCTCCGATTTCATCAAAAATATCTTAATTTGTGTTCCGAAGAACGAAACTCTTACATGTTTGGAACGACACGAGGGTGAGTAATTAATGACAGAAATTTCATTATTGGTTGAACTAACCCTTTAAGGTTAAATAGACTGAAAGCTTAAAGTAAATATCTCACTTCTATGCAAATTTGCAAAACTGCTGATAATAGTTCTATCTAGCCCAATTTACTGTGAGAATCACAGTGTGTAGGTGAGAGCCAAGTTGGTGGAATATGCAATGTAGAAAGAAATATATTTCCCCTGCTAAATAATAATTCAAAAGTTTCAACTTTCATATACAGACTCAAATGCACTGTTACATGTTGGAAGTAGTGAAAATCATACCTGATTTTGTGCCATCCAAACAGGTATGTCCCACCTTTTTAAAAGTTGTTTAAGTAAAAAAATAAAATAAATAAACATTCTTGTTACATTCTCATAACATTAAACAATTACATAAGAATGGTACTCACAAATAAATGCATGTTCCTTTGCAGACCAAAACAAAAAATTCTCCTGGATAAGGCAAACTGATCCCTCTTTAACTATCAGCTCCCTGGCTGGTTTACTCACATCCAGGACGTAGTTGATATAAAAAAACAAATGTTATGTGAAGTCATTGATCACACACACACACACACACACACACACACACACTTTGGTTTTGAAGGAGATGTCCCTGTAGTGTCCATGAAACCCTGCAGGGTGATGTCCACTCGTGTACATGTTACCCTCTTCCAGATTTGCTGCAAATGCACTCACTGCACAGTGGAAAATTGACTAATCAGTAAGAAACTGAAATCTTATGAACTATAAAGATATATTTGCATTTCTTAGCACTCAGTCAACCGGATGTTTTCATTAGTTGTACCTGAAAAAAATCAATCCAAGATAATAGGTAAAATAAAAGTAAAAAAAACAAAAAACAGACATGTTTAAAATCCAATGGTATAAATACATTTTACCGATGACAACTTGTCCATGCTTGTTCAATGCAATGTGCTCAACGTCCAGACACGTCTTAATGTTTTCCATCCTTGCCGTGTTAATGGAGTTTCTGTGGTGGATTATGGTTCTGGATTACGGTTCTGATTATGAAAATCTGGGAACTTGGTTTCAACATGTTTAAGTAGTAGTTTTTTTTTTCCATTTGCAAGAAAAACTCCTAAAACACCTTACTGTTGATACCGCCAGCAAGTTCAGGAAAAAGCTCAATATTTAACATCTTTCTTAGCCTTGGTATTTCCCTCATGCAATTGATCATAGAGCATATAATGATCAAAAGATTCTGTTAAGGGGTGCCTACTTACATAAGGAGTTTCTTTTGACTTTATTAACCACAGAAGACAAACTGTGACCCTACCTTCTTTAGCACGTCTGATGTTTTCAGCAGTAGGGTTTAGCAATCTTCCGTCATGATGAGAAAAGTGCAGTGCTTTGGGAAATAGCATATTTCCATGAGTAGCAAGTCCTTGATCAAAATCTAGGTTTACAAAATTAGTATGTTTGAAATGTGCTGACATGACATCAACAATTCCATATAGTTCCTTGTACTTTCTGCTCTCAAGTAGAACTTTAAACTGTATACAATTCCACATGGACAGATTGTCGCTCAGAATACCAGAATACAAGACTTAAGCAACGTGCAATAAAACTAATCAGTCCACAAATGATAAGTACAATTAATATACATAAAGGGGTCATAGAATGCCCATTTTCTACACGTTGATATGATTATTTAGGGTCTTAATGAAAAGTCTGTAACAGTTTGGTTAAAATTTCTCTATGGTAGTGTAAAAAAACCCACCTTTTTTACCCTGTCAAAAACAGCTCTTTTCAGAGCACGCAGTTTTGTAGCATTTTCCTTTAAATGTTAATGAGCTCTGCTGACCCCGCCCCTCTCTTCCAAGCTGCTCTCTGAGGGACTGTCTACTTTAGCCGCATTCATCGTGAAACTTGCCAGTTAGCACATTATTAGGAAATACGTTTTGCAAATATTCATAAAAAAAAAAAAAAAAAATAAAAAAAAACTCAACTCACTTCTTCTGGAGGTGAAGCTAGATTACGAATGATTCGCACGAACAGACGCATTTATGTAGATCGGGGGGTGCATTCCCTTCAGAAACAATGTAATCCACTGCGTCTTCAGCGGCTCAGATGTTGGGAGTAAACGACGACTGCTATGTTCATTATTACATCCAACAACAGAACACCTCAATCGCTTAGGAGTCATTCTTGTCTACATCTGCTCTGGCGGTGAAACAATGGCAGATTGATGATGACAGCTCACTCAGGGCAGATCTAGGATAAGACGCCAGTCCAGTCTGTGATGAAACGCTACTGTCAATCAAACTATCGTGGGAGGGGCCTGTTTTTGTGACGTCACACAGACCGACATCTGAAATCGGCTCGATTTGAAAAAAGGGTTAAAGATTTGAGCAGATTAAAAAAAAAAACACTGGGTGGATTTTTATCATTTTAGGGTGGTTGTGTACACACACTGCCAACACACATCTCAGTTCAAACGACTTGTAAAAGTGCATGTAGCATCATATGACCCCTTTAATAATAGTAGTACTTACCTCAGTACCTTAAGTTTGATGCAAGCGGCTATTGGCAGCCAGTGCAAGCTGATGAAGAGAGGTGTGACATGAGCTTTCTTTGGTTCATCGAAGACCACTCTCGCTGCTGCATTCTGGATCAGTTGCAGAAGCTTGATAGTACATGCAGGAAGACCCGCCAAGAGAGCATTACAATAGTCCAGTCTGGAGAGAAACAGAGAGTTGGACAAGGAGTTGTGATGACTACTCTGTTAGGAAGGGTCTAATCTTCCTAATGTTGTATAAGGCAAACCTGCAAGACCGGGCCGTTGTAGCAATATGGTCTGTGAAGCTTAACTGATCATCGATCACAACTCCAACATTCCTGGCTGTCCTGGAAGGAGCTATGGTTGACGAACCTATCTGAATAGAGAGGTTGTGATGAAGTGCTGGGTTGGCTGAGACCACAAGCAGTTCTGTCTTAGCAAGGTTGAGTTGAAGGTGATAAACCTTCATCCAACCAGAAATGTCTGTCAGACAGGCTGCAATGCGAGCAGCTACTGTCGGATCATCTGGTTGGAATGAGAAGTAGAGTTGAGTGTCATCAGCATAGCAGTGATAAGAAAAGCCATGCTTCTGAATGACAGATCCTAAAGATGACATGTAGATGGAGAAGAGAAGTGGTCCAAGCACTGAACCTTGAGGAACCCCAGTAGCAAGAATTTGTGACTTAGAAACCTCATCCTTCCAAGACACCCTGAAGGACCTACCTGAGAGGTAGGACTTGAACCACAGGAGTGCAGTTCCTGAGACGCCCATCTTCCTGAGGGTGGACATGAGGATCTGGTGGTTAATGGTGTCAAAAGTACCAGACAGATCCAGCAAGATGAGTACTGAAGATTTGCAAGCAGCTCTTGCCAGTCTCAGGGCTTCAGTAACCAAGAGCAGTGCCGTCTCAGTTGAGTGGCTGCTTTTGAAGCCAGACTGGTTGCTGTCCAGGAGGTTGTTCTGTGCAAGAAACATAGTGAGTTGGTTGAACAACTCGCTCAAGTGTCTTTGCAATAAACGGAATAAGGAATACCGGTCTGTAGTTTTCTAAAAGTGCTGGATTTAGAAAGGGTTTCTTAAGCTGTGGGATTACCCGAGCCTGCTTAAATGCTTCGGGAAATGTACCAGCGTGAAGAGAGGTGTTGATAATGTGAGTAAGCGCAGGTATGACTGAAGAAGAAGTGGCCTGAAGGAGGTGAGTGGGGATAGGATCAAGCGGGCAGGTAGTAGGATGATTGGAAAGGATAAGTTTAGAAACGTCTGTCTCCGAGAGTGGAGAGAAGGAGGGGAGAATGAATATTTGTAGTTATGAAGTGTTTGTCAGTTTTTGGTGTGGAGAATTGGTCGCTGATGGTTCTTGTTTTCTCTATGAAGAATATTGCAAAGTCATCAGCCGTATGATAGGGCTGCACGATAAATCGCATGCGATATTTAACACGCATCTTGTCAGTAAAGCCGGTTCTGTAATCAGCGGTAAATCTCCATCACGTGCGGGCTTTCACATGGAGAAGGATTTACTACACAGAGCCGTTGTTCACTGACAATATCGCATGCGATTTATCGTGCAGCCCTACCATATGAGTTGATGAAGGAGGGGGTGGAGGAGGACAAAGAAGAGTAGAAAATGTTTTGAAAAGCGTGCGAGTCAGAACAGTCGTTAATTTTGTTGTGGTAGTATGTAGTTTTATCAGTGGAGACACTTGCAGAGAAGGAGAGGAGTGACTGATAAACACTAAGGTCAGTAGAGTTTTTAGATTTGCGCCACTTCCTCTCTGCAGTCCCGAGTCTAGAACGATGTTCCCGGAGAACATCCGACAGCCAGGGGGCAGAGGAGGTGGTAGTAATTGTAAAAAAAGTAAGTGTAGTGCACATAGTAGTGTGTAATAGTAGTGTCATCATCCTTTAGGACTTTAGGTACCTGTGCACTAGGGATGGGTGATATCTTATCGTTTGCGATATACCGGTAAAAATTCTCCCCACGATAAGAATTAGTCTTCCCGCGATAATAACGATAAAGTCTAGTTGTTGACATATTTCTGTGTGCGACAGTGCGGAGCGACATCACGGAAGGCGGACGTGAAATTGAGGAGTAGCAGCCTATATCGCTAAATGAGGAGCTTGAGCTCCTTTTACAATCTGTAATTGGTTTGGTTAGGGCTGTACAGTGCACAAAAAATCGGTCTGAATAAATGTACTACAGTAGCACATGTGCGATACAGTTTTGCATGTGTATGAGCCTGTTTACAAACCTGTTGTCCAACAAACATATAATTTATTGACATGCGTTTTCTCCAAATTAACTTAACAGTCTAGTGTTTGAAATACTTCTTTTTGTGACCAGACGTGGTTTCATATTAAAGAATGATAGTATTATATACAGTGATAAAGGCCATGTCGATTAACATTGCATTATAAATATACTTTCCTTATAAAAATACCCAAGATTGAAGAACACCGATAAACCATATATTTTGTGCAATCGTATGTTTATTTTCCTCAAGTTTCATCAGTTAAAATGTCTCTATCTCCGTTGTGCGTTTTATTCACCGATAACGGGACACCTTACTGGAACATCGTCAGTAGTATTACTTCTGCTATGGATATGTGGCATTTCTGTGCAAGAGCGCCCTCCGGCTTCCAGTATGAATTAAACAGTCTTTACATTAGGTGTGTACTCATTAATGTTCACCCTATTTTGGGTAAAAATAGGAAAGATAATACTTTTCTCTAAAGAAACAGGATTCCCGGAATTATCGTCATTGATATTGTTATCGTAATAAATAGCAGAAATATTGTGATATATTTTTAAGCCCATATCGCCCATCCCTACTGTGCACATTAAAAACATGAGCTGCAGGAAAGCAGTGTCTGCGCACATTAACTTTAGCTAAGATAGCGTGGGCATGTCAGCCAATGGAATAAGACATTGGTAATAAATACACACGTCTTTCCTTACCTAGGCCAAAGGTGGAGGACACGCAGTACATATTTTTATGTTTGTGTAGACATTAAGGACTGGGCCAATGACAGGGCTTGCAGGTAAATGTCCACACCAAAGACGTCACTGCTCATAAAGGGGTCAATGTAGGCCCTTAAATGCTCCTCGACTGTTTGATGAAAATCCTGAGGAGTTACTGGAACCTCAACAGCCTCGGAGTCTGGTTCTGCAACAGGTCCATCCCAATCAATGCCCCAGTTTGAGACATCAATCTGTTGAAACATGATTCAGATATTGTACAAAGTAATGCGTTAAGTAGTCTAGTCTGCAAACAACTGCACTTAAAAAAGGACAGCTAGTCAAAGTGTAACCTGGTCAGGATTTTCTTGTTGCCCCGAAAGCACACCAGCAATCCACAACTGCTGTGGAGACCTGTTTCCCTCTGTGCAAAGAGGATGCCTGTCCCACATCTGAATGAACTCCTTCAGGTGCCAGTTCAGTCTTGACAGGAAGACATAATGTAGGCAGATGATGTGGAGGTCTTGATCCGGATCAAGCTGATCAATACTTTCAAGGTGCCTAAAAGTAGACATGTGCCAATATACTGTAATGCCATATAACAGGATAATTAATATGCACAATATTATTATCGTGGACACTTCAAAACACCATGAATAATTGTTTATAACAAATTATTCAGACTTTTACAATGCATGTTAAAAATACTTTCCCCATGAACTGTGTTGTGTGAAAAACCACAACACCACTGTATGCTGCGTCAAAGAAGCATGTGCAGTGATGTAAACAATCCCTTCATGATAAGGGCAAGGCAGAACAAGACATGCTGAATATAATGGAGCCGTAACCCAATAAACAAAGTGATTGCTGTGCCCTTTAAATGTTTAAAACAGACATTTCAGTTTTGGCTGTTTATTGCACCACCATATATACTACTTCACTTAATAGGGTATTTATTTTTGTTAAAACTTTAATCTGGACTAATAAATTATCAGAAATTATTATTTTTATTGTTAGGTAAAGCTTTACAATATGGTTCCATTACTTAACAGTAGTGAATTCATTACTTAACCAAAACAAACAGTAAAAAATAAACTAATTTATTTATTAACTTTGTTAATTTCTTAGTTAATCTTTATGATTTATTAAAGTGCCACTATTATGGATTTTTGAAAATGACCTTTCATGCAGTGTGTAACACAGCTCTAAGTGAATGAAAACATCCTGAAAAAAGTTTTAAATCTGAAAGTGCGCCGTGTATAAAGTTATTGTCTCTCAAAAGAAAGACTCGACTCTGAATCATTGAAACAAGTAGTTTTTAAAACGAATCCCAAGCCGTTTCATGTTAACGTCAACATGAAACATTAGCATATTGTCTGCCCACTTGTTGCGCGAGCAGACCTGGGAAAACTTGATTGTCTGAACAAAAATGCAAATTCATTTTTTGTCACTAGGTGCCGCTTTTGGAGCGTTAAAAATGTCTATTTCCAATCGGACCAATCACCGCAGATTAGCATCACGCATAGGAGGGTTTTGGAAAAATGAATCGTTGAGCTAATCATTTGGGAGCCGCCCACTTGTTGCTCGCGCAGAACCGGGAAAACTTTGTTTGAATGAAAATGCAAATTCATTCTTTGCCACTTGGTGCAGCTTTTGGAGCGGTAAAAATGGTTGTTTCCCCGGTAACGGCTGTGCACAAAGCAGCACTGCGCTCACAAACGCTGCTTTATCAGGCATTACAGGCATGATGAAATGAAACTGAAATCGACCAATCGCCAATCGGACCAATCATCGCAGATTAGCTTCACGCAAAGGAGGGGTTTGGAAAAATGAATCGTTGAGCGAATCGTTTGGGAGTCGTTGAGCAAATAAGGTAAAAAATAAATGCATATTATAAGAAAGTAAAAGTGTTTTTTGACCTTGCATGCATGTCAGCCTGTTGTTGAGGACTCTCCAAAGCAAAATATGAACCTTTCATAACCCGTAATAGGGGCACTTTAAAATCAAAAGTAGTAACTGTATTATTTAATGGACCTGAGCTGACATGAATTAACAATGACCAGTTATATATATTTTTTAACCAAGGATAACAAAGAATACCTTCTGTACCAATTGTAGCTATTGCTTGTTGTTGATATTGAACTGACATTACATAATGAGACCTTATAGTAAAGTGCTGCTATTTATATTTCACTTGCAATTTAAAATGTTTGAAAGATTTGTGGACTTTACAAATGTTTGGTTTATCCTGTTATCAAATTAAAATGATCAAAATCCTTTTTGTTACAAAAAAATTGTATTAACCTGTAACACTATCAACACTTTTTGCAATAGCAACTTATTTCAGTATTGCTATAATGTATACCGTGACAAATTAGTGCAACCAAATTTTAATACCGTCACATGCCTACCTGAACGTGGCGTAGTAGTTGCTAACAACACTGCACCACACATCACGCCACAGCCTCTCAATTCTCTGGTTGTGGACGCTCTTCCCAGTGATGTGGCTTCTTCTCTCTGATTTATATCAGTTGCATATAAGGAAAGAAAGACAGACAGACAGCTAAATACTTAGTCGGGTGGGGCTTTGAACAATGACGAATCTGAATAAAAACATATTTCCTGCATATATTCAAATATGGTAGTATTACAAAAATACATCAAAAGAGCTACAGTTGTGATATAAACTGGACAACCTTTTTTGGGTTATTGGGGGTTAGGATTGCAAAGGGCCAGAAAATTTCCAGTAAATTTCAATGGGAACTTTGTCTCAGAAATGTTGGAAATATCCCAAGTTGGAAACTTTACAGGAATTTATTTGATCATCACTCCTGTTTTTAGTGTTACATGATCCTTGATTGATTTTTGTAGTGTTACAAAAATAAATGCAGGCTTGATTAGCATAGGAGACTTCTTTCAAAAATTATAAATAGTAATGTGTCCAAACTTTTTACTAGTACTGTACTTCTGTAAGACAGCAGAAAACTGCCTATCAAAGCTAGAAGAAAAGCATCACAGCTTGAGCTAGCTAGCACATGATATCTAGCCTCATAATTTGTCAGTGAATTAGTGCTAACTAGTTTACATTTAGCTGTAGCGTCTGGACCAATCAAAAACACAATTTTTCATTTGATTTAACAAATCAATTATTCATTAGATTAACAAACGTTCACAGACCCCTCACCCAATAAACATACTGGGTGCCAAGTTGTCTGTGAACAGGGCCCAGGACCCTGGTTACCATGGCAACCCTGACACCAGATACATTTACGACCTAATGGAATGCGAAGCAGGGAAAATCACCGCATGTTCCATCGCAAGAGGCACAAGGCACAGTAGAAATTGACTTTTCTACTAATTAATTCATAGGAAAACCTTTCTTTGAATGAACAGTGTATCCTTCAGGTCATGGTGTATGTTGTCTTTGATATTTTTTGACTATTTTATGCATGCTTATGATGGAACCCATTCCTGTCATCCTGCCTATATGTAATCCTACCATGTTTAGTATCTATGAATTACAAAGAGTCATAAAACTCCCCAGTATCTCAAAACTCCCACTTGGGATACCGGCCTTTCTCATTGGACAAGCCCATCTTGAGAGGCGGGGGATCTTCTCCGACCTTAAAGGCATCAGACCATGTGACCCGCCCAGAGTCGGTGGTTCTGTTTGGTTTTGAGAAGATGTGAGCTCCAACACTCCAGGACATCCTAAATTTGTGCCAGGCCTTCGGCCTTGACTTTTCCATTCACCCGGAGTCGGTGGTTTGTTTGAATTCTGAGAAGA
>NW_015551151.1:4491-9653 GCF_001515605.1 Sinocyclocheilus anshuiensis | reverse complement strand
TTGACAGACAGTTGACCCTGAGAGGTCAAGTAAATATCTACAGCGGATCTAAATATTTATAATTAATTATAACTAGTTATGATTAATTATTCATATTTCCCTTATGAGCTGATTCGCTACATAGCATAACTGATTTGTATTTTCTAGTTGAACTTTAATACCATAGATCAAATATATTTACCCAGGTAATATCAAAACTTACTTGAATTGATGTAGTTTTTGGGCTCAAATGCAGAACTGTGGCTTTAATATTCTTGTGATAGTCAGAGCCTGGAAAATGGGGGTTAATTCCCCCTTAAGTTACTAAGAAGGATTGTGTTTGAGGATGGTCTTTTCTTAGATATTTTTTTTTTAATTATCTCACCTAAATGTTTGTCAGTGTATTTGTTTATACTATTGTACATTTTTGGTGCAAAATAGCTTACACACAGCACAAGAAAGTTTTAAACAAATTTATGTAATTGACATGATTACTCACTAAGATGGACTTTTTAAAATTATTTTGTGTGTAGGATTCAAGAAATTATCAGTGCATGGAGTAATGCACAGTGCATGTGGAGGTGTGGCCCCAATAGCCCTGCAGTGCAGTGTGCATGTGATTTAAGGAATATGCAGGGTTTAAATTAAACTGAAATTACATTTAATCTGGTTGTTTTAACCAAAATAGAAAGATTTTTTTCAATTACATTTAAGGACCCTGTTATAGGCTAACATGCAATTCAGCCAATTTCCAGTTTATTCTGATATATTACCTTTAATTCCCATATATTATAATTCCCATGGAAAGGGGATATGTCCACAACATTCACATCCTTAGGTAATACTGTTATATTCTGTATCATTTAAAGTGGTATTGGGAGATAACATCCCACAGGCATAACAATAACATAAAAATCATCCTACCAGGTCCCCGTTCTGGATGTTCCAGCATGTATCTTGCAACCTCAACATTTTCTCCGCCCTTGTCACTTCGAACACGGTGGGGTAAACCATGCTGACTGACAGCAGTGAGAAAACACTGGAGAACAGTTGCAGCCCTGTTATTACTGCTTGCACAAAGATACATAATGCGCCGGCTGAACCCATCAATCCCTCCATGTATAACAATTCTCCAGCTGCATGGACAAAATAATTTGTTTAATGATGTGGGGAAAAGTAGGAAATAATTCTTGACATTAAAGACTTCTTAAAAACAAACTAATTACATCAATAATAATTGTTGACATGATCAATAAATTAAAGTCTTACCGTATCAGCTTATGGTTACCATCTATGTGCCAAAGGGAGAGAGGCCCTGGAACAGAGTATGGAACCCTTGGAATGATATTAAGCTGAAGCCCGCGAAGAAAGTTCCCAACAGGATCGACAGCTTTCAGAGTCTGCCGCACCCTGTACTGTTGGACCCTATAAGAGTACAGATAATAATAATAATATTATATTCATTATATTGTAATCCATCACAGTAAGTAAAACCTTAAAATGTCTATAGAGAAATTGTTAGTAAAACAAAGTTTCATTGCAAGTTTAGCTAAAACTAGTAATTTTACTAGTAACTAGTCCAATGCAACACACACCTCACAAGATTGATACTTGGTATTATATAGTAGCTTTTGTGGTATTATGATATTCATGGATAATTCTTTACAAACATACTGGTCAACAAGGATCCATGCATGTCTTCCTATGTAAACTGACCCTATCTGTTTTGAGATAAAAAAATAATGAAATGTGTAGTGATTAAAGAAAATAAAAACTACCGAATTCCACAAGAACTGATATGTCCAGTAACACTCCGTATTCCAGCATTTGGAAAATTTACAAGGAAGGCAGAGACCACTTGCCGAAGTTGTTCATCAGTAATGTCAGAATATGTCTGTCGTACAGACAGGCCATATTCAGACATTCTCCTGCAAATTGTTCTGATGCTTACACCAAAAATCCGGGCTATCTCGGGAACTCTGAAGTGGCTTTCCAGGAGGAAAAGCAGCTGTTCCCTTGACATCACGGTCATAGAGTTGCTTCCCTCAACCTTCTCAATTATCATTTTCAAGAGAGAAAACACTCGTTCTTCATTGGGCAACTCTCCAATTGCAGCTAAAACTGCCAAGATACTGCTGATGTTGTCTAAGCCAACGAGAACACGATCAGTCTCAACTAGCGGCTTTTGAAGTTCAGCTGCCAGTATGTCCAGCACATCTGAAATCTGGCCCAGTAGCATCTGCTGGCTATAAAAAAAGCATGAAATAACATTTAATAAGAAGTTTAAACATTAACATCCAAGTCTTGAAGACTGCATGTCACATAAAATTACTTTGTAGAACAAAATGTCAATACGTTGTCAAGTTAACTTTACCAGAGACAGAACCTATAGTAAAATCTTGAGGGAATTTGTCATGTTTTGACATTATCCCTGCACCACTCTAAACAGTACACCGTACTCCAACAGTTTCCAACAGCGACAGTTTCCAATCCTGGTCTTGGGGACCCACTGCCCTGCCTTTTTTGTATGTTTTTCTTATCTCTCATGCATTTCACTATCTGATTCTGGTGTGGTAAATAGAGAGATACAAAGTATACTGTACAGAAGGGTGGGTCCCCAGAACAAGGATTGAAAACCACAAACAAACAAAAAATGATCACATTAAAAACTTTTTAGATGTTCATGTCACTCTGCACACCCTCTCTGTCACCAAAACTAAATTACACTTCTTAATTGAGGAATTTCACAATTTCAGAAACGTTATCCTATACAACACATTATGTGGTGCTTACTAACTAACGATTACATGAATAGGCTACGTCATTCTTTAATTTTTCATTTAATTTTAAACATTGTATTACATTCTGTACATTATCTGGTCGAAGAAATGCAATTAAGCAGTTCAAATAAAAAAATAGCCCATGTGTTAAAATTTAAGATTTCGAAAGACTCAAGTGACAGTTTAAAAAAAATAAACGTAGTAAAAACAGTATGGAAAAATGCAATACTACGTATTTGTAGTCTGCTCTCCCGATTTAATTACTGATGTGCTTATATCAAATTAATTATTTACTGGATGCACAAAGAGTCTCTCGCTTCTTTCCCAAATCCACACGTCTCTTTCCAGGATTGTTTTCACGGTGCTTAAATGTAATGGTCTCCTCTTTTCAATTCTAATCGCTTAAAACTTTACTGAAATAGTTCTAAAGCATGTAAACAATTTATTATTCGTCAGAATGACGGAAAGCACTCGCAATGCAGAAGTTATTGCCTACAATTTATTAAGGCACCATATGTTACTACAGATTTTACCACACTGATTTTTGGAGAAGGGTCTGGCTGCAGACTTGCACTTGTACTCTCAAGACATTTGCAGTTTTTTTTTCTTTTTTTTTCTATTTATTGATTACTTTGTTTTAACGTCGCAGTTCCATATTGAAGATAATTATAAATGTTGCTTACAGACTTAAAATTATGCACAAAACTGTACTTATCAAAACATAAAACTAAAATAGGATTATTATATTTTCTGGGTTTCTACTTGATTCCTTCTTCAGATTTCATTACATGGAGATAAAAATTGATAAATAATATGTGTAGTATTTTGTTTAATATTTTAAGATTTCAGCTCTAAATATTGCAACAGGTTCTGGCTGCAGACTTGCACTTGCACTGTCAGACTTGCACTTCCGCAAGTGACGTCACTTGCAGTCTTTATTTTTTATTTTGTTCTATTTATTGATTTTTTTTTGTTTTAATCTCTCAACATTTTACAACAGTAGCCAGGTGGTGAAGACAATAAATAAGAAACTAAATTACAATGTCACTTGCACTCTCCACTACCTACCTGCGACGTCACTTGCAATCGACACAAATCGTGCGTGTTGCCAATGGAGACAAGACGCTGTGGTGGTGATTTAATGATTAAAACTAATTTAGTACTATAACGTACATGGTCCTGCAAGAAAAAGACAAGACCTGCAAATCCGTGGCCACAGAACAGCAGAATATGAACGCAATGCACAAAGTCTCTTGTTAAGCTTTTTCCTCCCGTAGAAAAACATAAACACTTAATATGGCTTAATGTATCAAGAGGCTATTAAAATATCAAATTCAATATACAGTTTATTAAAATAATGACTATGTATATAGTATTTTCCACCCAAGTGCAAGTCTGCAGCCAGACCCTTCTCAAATATTGTTCTAATTGCATAACAAGTTTTAAAACAACTGGTTAAGCCACACTACATTTAAAAAAAGACAAGACCCGCAAATCCGTGGCCACAGAACAGCAGAATATGAATGCAATGCACAAAGTCTCTCGTTAAGCGTTTTCCTACCGTAGAAAAATAAACACTTAATATGGCTTAATGTATTAAGATGCATTAAGTGCAATTAAAAGATCAAATTCGATATACAGTATAGTTATTATTTAATGTACTACAAGGCAAGCAGATGGCCATAAACACAATGCGCAAACTTTCACTTGTCCTCCCATACAGCAAAACGCTTAATGTGGCATAGGCCTAATAACTGATGATAAAGACAATAGCCTATATGTCTTGTTGTTGACTCAAAGTATATACAGAACAGCAAATATGAACGTGCATTATGAAATGCATTAAGTGATTTTAAAAGGATCGACTCCTTACAGGCAAGCAGACGAGTACAGAACGCAATGCGTTAAATTGCACGTTAAACATTTTCCTCCTATAGAAAATCATTATAAATAAAACACTTAGGCCTAATGTAGCTTAATAAACAAAGACAATGATGTAAAAGAGCTGTAGACCGTTTACTATGGAAAAACGCTTAACGCTAAACTGTGTGTTGCGTTTATTCTGGGCTCACCTGCTGCCTGTACATATTAATTATGTAGGCTATAGGCCTATTTTAATAATGAAGAGGAGCATATTGAGTTTGGTCTTTATCATCTTAGCCCATTATGCCACGTTTTGCGGTATGGGAGGAAAATACTATACACATTCATTATATTAATAAACTGTATATTGAATTTGATATTTTAAAAGCATCTTAATACATTAAGCCATATTAAGTATTTATGTTTTTCTACGGGAGGAAAACGCTTAGCGAAAGACTTTGCGCATTGCGTTCATTTTCTGCTGTTCTGTGGCCACGGATTTGCGGGTCTTGTCTTTTTCTTGCAGGACCCTGTAGGTTA
>NW_015551151.1:0-4253 GCF_001515605.1 Sinocyclocheilus anshuiensis | reverse complement strand
GTTTTTCTACAGGAGGAAAACGCTTAACGAGAGACTTTGCGCATTGCGTTCATTTTCTGCTGTTCTGTGGCCACGGATTTGCGGGTCTTGTCTTTTTCTCTTACAGATGGCTTGCAGGACCCTGTAGGTTACGGTACTGAATTAATTAATCGTTTAAGCACCACAGCTTCGTCTCCATTGGCAACATGCATAATTTGTGTCGCTTGCAAGTGACGTCGCAGGTGACGAGTGCAAGTGCAATTGTCTGAGAGTGCAAGTGTCTGAGAGGGCAAGTGTCTGAGAGGGCAAGTGCAAGTGTCTGAGAGTGCAAAGTGCAAGTGTCTGAGAGGGCAAGTGTCTGAGAGGGCAAGTGCAAGTGTCTGAGAGTGCAAAGTGCAAGTGTCTGAGAGTGCAAAGTGCAAGTGTCTGAGAGTGCAAAGTGCAAGTGTCTGAGAGTGCAAAGTGCAAGTGTCTGAGAGTGCAAAGTGCAAGTGTCTGAGAGTGCAAAGTGCAAGTGTCTGAGAGTGCAAAGTGCAAGTGTCTGAGAGTGCAAAGTGCAAGTGTCTGAGAGTGCAAAGTGCAAGTGTCTGAGAGTGCAAAGTGCAAGTGTCTGAGAGTGCAAAGTGCAAGTGTCTGAGAGTGCAAAGTGCAAGTGTCTGAGAGTGCAAAGTGCAAGTGTCTGAGAGTGCAAGTGTCTGAGAGTGCAAGTGTCTGAGAGTGCAAGTGTCTGAGAGTGCAAGTGTCTGAGAGTGCAAGTGTCTGAGAGTGCGGAGAGGGCAAAGTGCAAGTGTCTGAGAGTGCAAGTGTCTGAGAGTGCAAGTGTCTGAGAGTGCAAGTGTCTGAGAGTGCAAGTGCAAATTTCCGAGAGTGCAAGTGCAACTGCAGTGTTGCCAATTTAGCTACTTTGTAGCTAGATTTAGCGACTTCCCCGCCCCTTTTGAGACTTTTTTCAAAATTTTAGGGACAAATATAACAACTGCTTGGACAAACCTTATCTAAGTTCTCATCTTGCCCACTGATCTACGTTCATCTTTATATAAATCAGTGAATTTGCCATTGTGATGTCATCTAGTGACATTTAGCTACCAGTTTTAGCTACTTTCAATTGAAAGTAGGCAACACTGAGTGCAAGTTTGCAGCCAGACCCTTTTGGGATTTTTCCATACTATTGCTGTGGAATTACTTTGTTAATGTTTTACACTTAAAGAGCATTGTAATGTTCGATGAATAAAGGGTGAATAGATGAAGATCATCTCAACTAACCCAGTTTTTTTTTTTAAATAACTCATAGCTCGCGAAAGGCTTCATGGGGCATAAATTAGTAAATTCGTGGATAACTTTAAAAACGTTTCCGAGAAGACACCCGCTTACCCGTTATTGAAAGTTTGTTTTCACCACTACATAAACAAATTAAATAGGTAATTTCTCACATTTTTCCACGCAATTGCGAATTTTCACCTCACAATTCATTTTTCTCAGACTTGCGCAATTTGGGCTAATCTCACAGTGCCAAGTTATAAAGTCAGAATTGCGTGACAATAAATCCACAATTGAGAATTAAAAAAAAAAGTGATAAAAAAAAAGTAATTTCGACTTTTTAGATCACAATTCTATGTCGGAAACAAGCCTCCATAGTTACAAACACATTTATTAGTTTATGATTGGCGATACTGTAACGTTATTTGAAAGAAATAACTTATTTTAAACTCACCTGGCTGTATAAGACATGTTAACTGCTATACTGTTAAACGTTAAAAAAAAAACAAAAAAAACTTATTTTTAAATAATCTAATCCCGTCACTGACCGCCAATCGATACCACCTTCTCCTCGTTGCTGCAAACCAACTCTTCTTCTTCTTCTTTGACGTTTTATGGCTGTTGGTAAACCAGCTTTAGGTGCATTTACCGCCACCTACTAGGATGGAGTGTGGAGCATTGACCTTAAAGGAAAAAATAAAAATAAAAAAATAACAATAATAAAAAAAAAAATAAAAATAAAAAATTAGTAGTGATTTTTTAAATCCTGTTTATTAACTCTGTATCTTTGAGATACTTAATATGTGAAACATTTCTATAGTCTTTATTTAACAATTTCTGAAGTAAGAAACGAACTCTTCTTCTTCTTGTAGATTTTAATGGCGGTTGGCATACAACTTCAAGGTGCATTACCGCCACCTACTGGTTAGGAGTGTGGGCCAAAATTCAAACGTTAAATTCAAACTTCTTCTTCTTGATTTTTATGGCGCTTGATATACATACTCAAGGTGCATTAACGCCACCTGTTGGTTAGGAGTGTGTGGTCAAGATTCCCAAACCATTTTCTTAATTTATCCTAAACATCTATATTCTTTTATCTAAATCAGTCATAGCATTAAACAAATTCTAAACATTAATCATATGAGTTCCTTTGTAAAGTGTTTTTCAAGTAAAATTTCATCTTAAATCTTTTAAAATTGTAAATCGATATTCAACAAACAAAAAAAAAAAACACAAAAACATACAAACAAACAACAACAACAAAACAAACAAACAAGCATTCAAGCTATCCAATGACTTTATATCACTTTTCCTTTTAACATTGCAAAGGGCCATATACTGTCAATTTTGATAATTTTTGCCTTCATAAACATAATTATTTTTACATAAACAAATGGAAGAGACAGACTGTAACTCTAAACTCAATTGTGTATTTCAGATGCTGACACATCCCACAACCTAATCATCTGCAGAGAGAAACTGCCACTCAATTACACCAAAATGATGGACTTAAAGACATCATTGAGGATTGTGAAGATATTTCACTGGAACTTGGCCTTCACTAGGCATACATCTGTTGCACACACACAGACACAAACACACGCACACGCACACACACATACATAATACATGAAATAATTTAGAATTCTTACGCACTATTGCCACTTGTTAATTAATTACTGTAAAATCAATAGCCTATAACAAATACATCTACTAATGCAAACTTTTAAATGCGTTTAAAGTCAGCAGAAACGACGTATGTATCAGGCGTCTTGTAAGGCGATGTACATAGAGACGATGTATGTATCTAACCCTAACCCTAACCACAAATGATGATGTACCCTAACCACAAATGATGATGTAAATATTTGTAATATGTAATATTAGCAATTCACATTTCCCAAATTTATAAGTAAATTAATGATATAAAATTATACTGTCAGTACACACTAGTTACACAAATAAATTGGATAAATCAATACATTTATTTCCATTCAAAGGGATAGAAACAAAAGTAATAACATTAGGCTTAAACGATTCCTTATCCTATGGCTCCCTCTTGTGGGCAACGTTAACATCACAGCCTTCATTCCTCTGTTGAAATGGCTGATGGTTTAGAGCAGGGGTTATAAAACAAAAAATACAATTATAATAGATGAATAAATTTCTGATGCTCAGGAGGAGAACGTCCAATTCTAAAATAAGGGGTTCTTAACTGATTAGTGTTGGAGCTAAACTCTGCAGGAAAGTGGACCTTGAGGATCAGAGCTGACAACCCCTGTTTAGAATTTTCTAATTCTAATTCTAATTCTCCTCCTGAGCATCAGAAATTCATACAGCTATACTTATTTAACCCATATTTTATTGTGGGTTACAAAAGTTTACTATGAAGACCACCCACTGCTGTAGTGCAGCAGGGGTTCCCAACCATGTTCCCATTTTATGTTTTGGAGTCTGGACATTTTGTATCTCTCCCTTATCTGACATACACCCACTTCAGGTCTTGCAGTCTCTAATGAGCTGAAGAGTTGAATCAGGTGTGTTGATGAGGGAGACATAATGTGCAGTGCTGGTGGGAAACATCCTGGATGTTATAAACATTCCCTTTGGTAAAGAAGTTATTAAGGCAATGATCAAAAATGAAATGATGAAGAAATGGCAGGTCAGGTGGGACATGCATAATAGTGGAAGAAAATATTACAGTGTACAGAAATTTGCGCTGGATGTGATTAGAAGGAACAGAAGGGAAGAATCCATTTAATCCAAGTGAAGATTTGATTTGATTGTTATTTTCAAAGCAATAGCCTACTTGCTCAAATTTGGGAAATGTGAATAGCTAAGAAAAAGTTTTCTTAATTGCCCCTCTTTTTGGTCAGAAGTTACCATGTTAGTATTCCTTTGTTGTAACAAATTAAAGAAACTATAATTTCTACCATCAACTTTTTTTACTGGTAATACTTTTTGTAACCTCTTAGTGTTGTCACGGTACCAAAATTTCAGTATTCGGTACTGATACC
>NW_015551150.1:0-2450 GCF_001515605.1 Sinocyclocheilus anshuiensis | reverse complement strand
GAATACGTTTTACCGAATAGGCTGGTTCCCCGTCTACGAGACGCGAAGGGGGAGGAACCGGGACCGGCGGATTTATGGCTGAATGAAAAAAAGGATTCGAGCCGGCGGATTAATGGCTGAATGAAAAACAGGCTTAATTTTGGATACATGAAACGCCGGATGAATTCTCCTGTACGCTGGAGGGAGTTTGAGGCGGACTGCCACCGGACTAATAATCTTGGTGACAGTAAACGGGCCAATGAATTTGGGAGCAAGTTTACTACTGACGGATCGGAGAGGAATATTCTTGGTTGAGAGCCACACTTTTTGACCGACGACGTAAATGGGAGGCTTCGACCGGTGGCAATCGGCCTGAACCTTGGTGCGCGCCCCCACCTGGAGGAGGGTCAACCTGGCCTTGCTCCAGGTGCGTCGCACCTCTCGACCGGTGGCGATCGGCCTGAACCTTGGTGCGCGCCCCCACCTGGAGGAGGGTCAACCTGGCCTTGCTCCAGGTGCGTCGGCACCTCTGGACGAATGCGTGGGCAGAGGGAACCGCGACCTCGGATTCCATACTGGGAAAAAGTGGTGGCTGGTACCCTAAGCTACACTCAAACGGAGATAGACCCGTAGCTGAGACTGGTAACGAGTTATGTGCGTACTCAACCCATGAGAGTTGCTGGCTCCACGAGGAGGGGTTCTGAGAAGCCAAACATCGCAACACTCGTTCTAAATCTTGGTTGGTCCTCTCTGTCTGACCATTACTCTGGGGATGAAACCCAGAAGAAAGACTAACCGTCTCCCCCAACAATCTACAAAACTCTCTCCAAAATTTGGATATAAACTGAGGACCCCTGTCAGAGACCACGTCCATCGGGAGGCCATGTATGCGAAGAACGTGGTCGATCACAGCAACCACTGTTTCTCTGGCAGATGGTAATTTAGGCAGAGGAATTAAATGAGTTGCCTTTGAGAACCGGTCCACCACAGTCAAAACCACCGTGTGTCCCTGTGAGGGTGGGAGACCCGAAACAAAATCTAACGAAATGTGGGACCAGGGTCTCGAAGGAACTAACAACGGCTGAAGGAGTCCAGCAGGGGGGTCGATTCGAAGACTTAGAAACAGCACAGACCGAGCAAGCCAAAACAAAAAGACTAATGTCGCGAGCCATAGCTGGCCACCAGAACCGTTGTCTAACTAGAAACTTGGTACGAACTACCCCAGGATGACAGGCTACCTTGGAACAATGACCCCATCGTATAACTTCGGACCTTAAACACTCTGGCACAAACAAGCGACCTGGTGACCAGGGTCTCGAAGGAACAGCCAGCGGTTGAAGAAGTCCAGCTGGGGGTCGATTGGAAACCTTAGAAGAGGCACAGACAGAGCAGGCCAAAACAAAATGTCGTATGTCACGGGCCATAGATTGCCACCAGAACCGTTGTTTAACGAGAAAAAGTGTTCGACTAACCCCCGGATGACAGGCTACCTTGGAAGAATGACCCCAACGGATGACGTCGGACCGTAATCCCTCTGGCACAAATAAACAACTCGATGGGCACCCGGGCGGAGGCGTTACCCCTTGCAAGGCCCTACGGACCTTCGATTCGATCTCCCAAGTCATAGCCGACACCACGATGTTCTGTGGCAGGATGGATTCGGGAGACAACGGCCGTTCCGATCTGTCAAAAATGCGGGACAAAGCATCAGGTTTAATGTTCTTCGAACCTGGACGATAAGAAATTGAAAAATTAAAGCGACCGAAAAATAAGGCCCACCAAGCCTGCCTAGAACTTAACCTTTTAGCAGACCTGATGTACTCCAGGTTCTTATGGTCGGTCCAGACTATAAAAGGTTCCTCCGAACCCTCCAACCAATGACGCCATTCTTCCAAAGCCAGCTTGACTGCCAACAACTCTCTGTTACCAATGTCATAATTACGCTCGGTGGGAGACAAACGATGAGAAAAATACGCGCAAGGATGCACCTTGCCGTCCGCTAGGGAACGCTGGGATAGAACCGCGAGGGGTGCACCTTGCCGTCCGTGGGGGAACGCTGGGATAGTACCCCACCAACCCCCACCTCTGACGCGTCAACCTCCACCACAAACTGCCTGGAAGGATCAGGGGCTATGAGGATGGGAGCTGAAACGAAGCAGCCTCTCAGTTTGGAAAATGCAGCTTCTGCTGCGCTAGACCACCTGAATGCAGTCTTGGTGGAGGTTAAGGCCGTCAAAGATGCAGCTAGCTGGCTGAAATTGCGAATAAACCGCCGGTAGAAATTGGCAAAGCCCAGAAACCTCTGCAGGGCCTTGTGGGAATCTGGGGTTGGCCAATTCACCACAGCCTGAACCTTGTCGGAATCCATGCGCACCCCCTCGGCCGAGACGATGTATCCCAAAAAAGGAACAGACTGCATGAAAAATGCATTTCTCCGCTTTGACAAAAAGCCCATTCTCCAACAACCTCTG
>NW_015551149.1:0-821 GCF_001515605.1 Sinocyclocheilus anshuiensis | reverse complement strand
ATTTGTTTGATCTATATGGTATATGTTAATGCGTAGTCACCAACAATGTGGCTACTGACCCGCATTTGTTTGATTTATACGGTATATGTTAATGCGTAGTCACCAACAGTGTGGCTACCGACCCGTCTACATCTAAGCAAGGAGGTTGTCTGGGGCATCTGGCTTCCGTGTTTGTGTTTTAGGTCAACACCTTTGGTGGATTGGTGTCTAGACACCAGAGCCCAAAGCTTCTCCCCTATCTGTTTCCTACCGTGATGTAGTCGGTGTCCGATATAATGTTTTAATATGTTTGTTAACGCGGATGTGCTTTGTTTGTGGGTTGGAAGATATCCAGACACGTGTCCATCTCAAATCCCTAAACGGTTCAGTTTTGCTTGATCTATAGGCTAAATGTTGATAGCTAAGACATCACTGTTTTGATTGTTTGCAACAATACTGGAATGCTCTGGCAATACGAATGTATAAAATATTTTCCATTCCAATAAAGCACCTAAAAACGGAAAACTAAAACATAGAATTAAAGAATTCACCAAGACCATTACCCATCACACTTTCTATATGCTTCTGAAAAGGTGTTATGTTTGGGCATGTTCTTTCTACCTCATCTGTATGTGTGTATGCTAACACCTCTGTAGGATCAGTACAAGCTAATCTGTAGGTTGATTAGGTAAACTTATGAGAACGAGTCTTAAGTTAAAAATTATTCAAACCACCAACTATCCACCAAGTCCACCTCACCTATCCATTTACTTCTGACAGTGAAGGTAGTTGTGGGATCTAACTGACAGTGGATAAGAGTATCCTCTGTGTGCTTGTGTTAA
>NW_015551148.1:1403-1504 GCF_001515605.1 Sinocyclocheilus anshuiensis | reverse complement strand
ACTCACACGCTCACACTAACTCGCTCACACTCACACGCTCACACTCTCACACACACACACACTAACTCGCTCACACTCTCACACACACACTCACTCGCTCA
>NW_015551148.1:540-856 GCF_001515605.1 Sinocyclocheilus anshuiensis | reverse complement strand
CCCCCTCTCACACTAACACACACACACACACTCTCTCTCACACTCACTCACTCACTCACTCACTCACTCACACACATACATGTCTGGTCAGCTATCCTTGTGGGGACTCCATAGGCGTAATGGTTTTCTTATACTGTACACACAGTATATATTGCCCTACACCAACCCTACCCCTCACAGGGAACTTTCTGCATTTTTAGATTTTCAAAAAACTTAATTCTGTATGATTTATAAGCTTTTGTACCCGTGGGGACCACAATTTAGGTCCCCACCGTGACACGAGTCCCCATGAGTCTGTGTGTAGTCAGGTTTAAGT
>NW_015551148.1:0-135 GCF_001515605.1 Sinocyclocheilus anshuiensis | reverse complement strand
GTACAGACCATATATTCTATTGCCCTACACCAACCCTACCCCTAAACCTACCCCTCACAGGAAACTTTCTGCATTTTTTGCATTTTTAGATACAATTTAGGTCCCCACCGTGACACGAGTCCCCATGAGTCTGTG
>NW_015551147.1:980867-991436 GCF_001515605.1 Sinocyclocheilus anshuiensis | reverse complement strand
TTTTTCAGGGTTCTTTGATGAATAGAATGTTTAAAAGAACAGCATCTAATTGAAAAAGACATTTTATAACAATGTATGTCTTTAACTTTTTATACATTTTATGCAACCTTGGTGAGTAACAGAACCTTTTTTTTTTTTTACTAAAATAAAATAAAGAGAGATGTGTGTGGATAACTCCACTCCTCTGTGGATGATCTTCCATTTACAGCCACACATCAAGCAAATCAGCATACTGGGTAAAATATTCAATTATGCAAATTATTGCTCTGACTTAAAGTGAAGATGTTTATGATTGTTTATCTAACTTTTCATAAGTGACTTAAATTTATTATTGATTATAATTCAATACTAATAATAAAAGGTATGTTAGACATAATTACTGAATAGTTAATGCAGAATGAATGCACTTTTAATTATTGCTCTGGCATAATGTGAAGGTGTTTAGATTTATTTTGTTTTATTTTTTCCTATAGCCAATTTTACATAAGTAACTTTAATTGATTTTGATCAAAATTAATTCATTTATAATATAATATAATATAATAATTATTTGATGAATTTTTGTACTGAACAGTCATGTTTATTACATAATAAAAGGTATGATTGACATTTTTATTTAATATTAGATGTGCAGGGTTAATGCATTTTTAATTATGTCTCTGGTATAATGTGAAGGTGTTTAGATTGTTTTATTTTTTTTCTTATATCCAATTTTTCATACATAATTTGAAGATGTTTACAATTGTTTGTTTTTTCCCCATATCAAACTTTTTATTAGTGACTTTAATAGATTTTTGATTACAATGAAATTATAATGTAATATAATTTTAATTATTTGTGTATTTATTATTAGTTGTGTAGGGTTAACAGATTTTTTTTTTGTTTTTTTTTTTTTCCAAGGCACTTCCTGTGGTGACTCTCCATCCTGTTCAGAAATACAGAGGTCCATCTTTAGTGATGCCAGTCACCTCTCAGCCAATCAGATTCACAGTACAGCAGTCAGGGGTTTTACAGACAGCTTTGAGTCCCGCCCACAGAGTCTCTGCAGTTCTGTAGGTGCGTTCCTGTCCTTTATTCTTTAATTTTCTATTATTTGTTGATTTACCAAATTCCTCAACAAAAATATATTTCTCATTGCTGTTTTCTTTGTGATTGCTGTGGTCACCAGGGACAACATTCAGTTCACTGTCCTCAGAATCTCCCAGTACCCCGTCATGCTATGCGATTACTGGTGAGTGTTTGATTTGCTGTGAGAGGGCAGTGGACTCAGTGCTGTACGCATGCGGACACATGTGCGTGTGCTCTGTCTGTGGTGGGAAGCTAATGGAGATGTCAAACCCATCTTGCCCCATGTGTCGCAGCCCAATCAGAGACGTCATCAAAATATACCGCAGCATGAAAACTGAAAACCACCTCTCTAACAAATAGGATGACAGTACTGGGTGATTCTGAAGAGGCTCCTTCACAGGTTGAGCAAGGAAGAGGTACTAAATGACTGCTTGATTACTAAATGACCAAAAATGCAGAGAAAACCCAGAAGTACAGTAACTGCATAAGTGGATGGCACAACAATAATGTAATCCCAGATAATAAGTCTCTATTGCCTATAAATCTCTATGGACAAATGGCTAGATGTGCATAATGGGAAATCAAGCTACTATGAGACTAATTCTTATTTTCGTTTGATAATATCCTACTAACTTCATACTGTTAAAAGACTGTTCACAAATAGTTCTTTAACTTGTATATGTTAAATCAATCCAGAATAAGAATCTGAAAACTACATTGTGGATTTGATGTGTTGGTAAATATATTAAACTGAAAAACTAAAAACTGTTTTACATACCAAAGTAGACATTCACAAAACTGTAAGTGCCAATAATTTTATTTATGTTCGTTGTGAAATAAAACTATAACTGTAATGCTAACCAACAGCAGAGCCTGTCATTATTACTGCTACGAAAAATGTAATTATAGATTAATGTTTTAAAGGTTTTTATATTAAGCATTTATAATAATGCAATGATTGACCACTTGATGATTGAATGATTATTTAGTTAACTTACATATGCCCTATATTAATGCATGGACATAAACCGACAAACACCATCAAGCTATTGTGATGAAGATTCAAAATAGCACTTGGCTGTTTATAATAAGACTAGATCTGAAAATGAAGTGATTTAATAGGAATAGGAATAGCACCATGTTTAATTACACAAACAAAGAGACACACAGATAGATAGATAGATAGATAGATAGATAGATAGACATTTATTTGAAAGTGCATTTAGTCTAAGTTTTAGTAAAAAAAAGCAGACACATTTTAACCAAAACCTTCTGCAGAATATTAAGACCAGCTAACAGCAATAACTAAAAGCCTGTTCAGTGACAATAACATCACATCATCCAGCACAAGCAGGAGTATTCAGCATATAAACAAGATTCTTTAGTGTTCCCTTTGATTTTGTGAACAGAGACCGCAATGTCTCTTATGAATTAAAAAGGGAACATGATTTTATTGGGGTCATGGTGAAGATGTATGAGACGTAAGGCTTGGTATTTAAATCTGGTCACCCACTAGCTACTCCTCTCCAGGAAGTTGGAGGGCACCCATCCTTTTCGTGTTTTAGCTGTGTCAAGCACACGGCAGTACCACCATCCATTAGGGTTTCTCTCCAGGACCTCCAGCCTCGTGCCAGCAGGGAAGCTCATGGTCTCCGCATCGCCATGATAGTCAGCGATAGAAACGTACTCCTCGCGCAGGTTGTTGTGGATCAGATGAGGTTTAGGCTTCACCATTGACACCGGTACCTTACGTCTCATGCTCTCGGTATTACCTGCACAAGAAGTGGTTTGGTCATTGTAGCTAAGACTAGGCAGCGCATCGTTCCTCCGTCCTGCGGGAGTTGTGTGCATATTAGTGTTGTCCTTGAGGACGTTCTGAGGTCTGACGGTGAGCTGCTTCACGCCGACCCGGCAGTTCTGCTGGTTAGGTCTGTGTCCGCTCTTCAGGCTTTGGTTAACACGCTGCTCGTTCTTCTCCAAACTTACGCATTTACCCATCTTTCCAACATCTCCCTGCACTGAAATCTCCAACTCAGGAGACGCAGACCAAGACGTCTCAGAATTAACCTCGGTGGTTTTGGCTTCTGTACCGCTTGTTTCGAAGCTTTTGATTGGCTGTAGGTAGTAAGTGGGCGCCCAGCCCTCTTCGTTCCCCCAGCGGACGAACCACCAGCCGCTCTCCTGCTTCTCCAGAACCTCCACCTGCACTCCCGCGGGAAAGCTGAGCTCACACAGCTCTTCCCGCTGGTAGGCCATAGTAGTTCGGTACAAAAATGAAGGCAGATCACTAAACATCTGTAATTTATTTGACGAGCCATTCTCAGAGTCGTCAGATGTGCGGGAGGTCCTGAATTGCATCTGGCCTGGTTGCTCCTGGTTTTGGGGTCTTCTGAGAGAACTACAGTCTTGGTTTGCGGGTTTCGGACGCACGGACGGTTTGGATTTAGACTCATCAGCCTGCTGTTTGAGTTTAGATTGCTTTCGTCGTAGTGGTCTCAATGTTGGGCTCGATTGTTGGGGCGTCATATTCCGGTGGATCCCACATAGATGCCCGGTGCCCTGAAGAAGATGAGTATGTATCATAGTGACTGTCCTTACACTGTGGTACAGCTCTGAAGCCACCGATGGCATACACACCCTCATCATCCTCTTCATCCCCTTCACCCAACATAAAAGAAATGGTACTCTGACATAAAGGAGGCGGGGCTTTAGTCGGTGCATCTTCTGGAAAAAACTCCTGCTCAGGATCGAATTCAAGGCCCACTGTTGGAACATCATATTCTGGTTCCTCATACACTCGTGGACTCGTTGGGGTCATGACCTCAGACTCAACACATGGAAGCGAGTTCTGCTTTTTGATTGGCGGAGCAGGAGGTGGTACCTTGGGCCGGGTCAGTGTACTGGTTTGGCGGTTCAAGGTGGGTTTCTTGCGTTTGTCGATGTAAGAACACGGGGCCCAACCCTCCTTCTCTCTGATCTGGACGTACCACCAGCCTCCGGAGTTCTTCTCAATGACCTGTAAACATACGTAGAAATACTTATATTTAATGTTATTTGCAGCTAATAGGGAACATTGGGATGAGTTGTCACACTTTTACTGAAGATTTTAGATCAGTTTATATATAGAAGTTCTACACAGTTTTGACCAACAATATAGTTGTTCTAACACATAGGCTAAGTCATCACAATTAGCTGATTTAGAAATAGTAACTTTTTAAAAACTATAAAAATGTTTTAAGAAAAAAATGTTTTTGAAAGAAATCTCTTAAGCTCACCAAGGCTACATTTATTTGATCAAAAATACACAACAGTAATATTGTGAAATTGAATTACAATTTAAAATCACTATTTTCTATTTGAATTTCAAAATGAAATTAAAGAATAAAATGTAATCCCTGTGATAGCAATGCTAAATTGTCAATAGCTATTACTTAACTTTTCATTGTCACGCAAGCCTTCTGAAATCATTTTAATATGCTGCGTTGGTGCTCAAGAAACATTTTTAATTACCAATACTGAAAACAGTTTGGCCACTTCTATTTGTGGAAACTGTAATAATTATTTTTACATGATTCTTTGATAAACAGGAAGTTCAAAAGAACAGCATTTATTGGAAATAGAAATCTATTGTAACATTATAAATGTATTTAATGTCAGTTTTGATCAATTTAATGTGTCCTTACTGAATAACAGCAATTTATTTTTTTTTTTCTTTAAAAAAAAAAATTCCCCAAAACTGATTGAACAGTGTCTTACCTCAGCTTTCTGTCCTCCACTGAAACTGATCCCATCTGTCAAGCAGGACCTGAACTCAGCGATGGTGTAATACTCCGCTTCAACATTAGGGGGATCTGGGGGCTGCGGTAACTGAAATCCCTGAATGTGAAGAGAAGAATATGCTGTTCAGCATATTATAAAACCACAAAATGGTGTGTGTGTGTGTGTGTGTGTGTGTGTGTGTGTGTGTGTGTGTGTGCGCGCGCGCGCGCAATGGAGAGAAAGAGGAAAAAAGAAACAGAACAGGAAAATGAGAACACACACACTGACCAGGCTGTTTTCTCGACGGGGAGGCAGTTTTTGATTGTTTGATGGTGATCCTAGGGAAAACAAATCAAACATCAAAATGTGTTTGTAATCTTTAAAAGTTTGTTCACCCAAAAATGAAAATTCTGTCATTAATTACTCACCCTCATGTCGTGCCAAACCTCTAAGACCTTCATTCTTCTTTGGAACACAAATTAAGATATTTTTGATGAAATCCAACAGCTTTCTGACCCTGTGTCATGGTACTCTCAATAACGGCGGAGGACAGTGACACAGAAGAGAAGAATTGTTGAATAAAGTCTTTATTTTTGTTTTCTTTGAACACAAAAAGTATTCTCGTAGCTTCATAAAATTACGGTTGAACCATTGATTTCACATGGACTATTTTAATGATGTCCTTACTACCTTTCTGGGCCTGTGAACATTCCAGTTGCGTTGCTGTCTATGCAGGGTCAGAAAGCTCATGGATTTCATCAAAAATATCTGAATTTGTTTTCTGAAGATGAACAAAGGTCTTACGAGTTTGGAACAACATAAGAGTGAGTAATTAATGACAGAATTTAAATCTTTGGGTGAACTATCCCTTTAACACATAACATGATGGAAAAACATTATAGAAAATACATAAAGAAAGAAGGAAAGAAAGACCGAAAAGAGATAAAAAGAGAAAGAAAACAGGAAGAAAGAGAAACAATTGAAATAAAAAGTAAATGAGGGAGAACGAAAAATAGAAATACAAGGACAAAGTAAAGGAAATAAAAAGTAAAAGCACAAAAAGTGAACATTAAAGAAAAAGATAGAAACTCACTGGTCTCAGCACTGTGGAATCTCTGAGGTGCGACTCGAGCAATGGCAGGAGACGGAGTGACGGTTTTGGTCTTTATTGCGGATGATGTTGAAGACACACTTGCTTCAGAAACAGATGCATTTACACAAGCATCTGACACTGACACAGACACACTGGTGTCTGAGACAGACAGACGCACACTCGTGTCTGTGTGCTGGGTGACATGATCATCAGAGTCTCTGTCTAAACTACTACTAACCGCATTAGCTGCTGTGCTAATGCTGCCGCTGCTGCTGCTGTTTCTATCACTGTGTGTATTGTTACTGTAAGCATCAGTCTGCTCCGTATCACCATTGTATTGTGTATATGTGTCAGTCTGTGAGTGCCTGTATGTGTTTGTGGTGCTGTTTCGGTGTGCAGTGGTGTCAGTTTGTGTGTGTGAGTGTCGTTCGTTGGAGGGTTTCTTGTTCAGGAGGTTGCTGATCTCCATAAGGTTTCCGATGATTTCCACCTGACCCTGCACATCTGGTTTATTTGTCTCTGTTGTCTGGTTACCAGCCATGACACCATCTTGCATTTTCCTCAGGTAGGCAGCTGGAGCCCATCCCTCCTTACTACCATAACTGAGAGGAGAACAGAGAGAGTGAGATCATTCACATACTCCCAACACATACCACCAACCAAGGGCATTTTCTCAATAAAACTATATACAACAACACCAAGTTTGAGATTAGTAAGACTTTTTTTTCAATTTTTGAAATAAATTATTCTTTTTATTCAGCAAATGTGCATTAAATTGTTCAAAAGTGTCAAATGTTACAAAAAATATTATATTTCAAATAAATACTGTTCCTTTGAGCTTTTTATTCACCAAAGACAACTGAAAAATATTGCGGTTTCCACAAAAATATTAAGCAGCACAACTGTTTTCAACATGCCCCAAACCAGCATTTGAGAATGATTTCATATTAAAAGCATATTAGAAGGATCATGTGACACTGCAGACTGGAGTAATGGCTATGGAAAATTCAGTTTTTCCATCAAAGGAATAAATTATATTTTGAATTATATTAAAATAGAAAGCATTCTTTTAAACTGTAATAATATTTCACAATATTACTGTATTTTTTAATCAAATAAATGCAGCCTTGGTATGCCTGAGAGTCTATTTCATATATATTTTTATTATTATTTAACTACATGAAATTATTTATTCCCAACTAAAACAAACTGAAACCAAAATATGAAATCAACATTACAAACTAGTGACATTTTCAAAACTGCAATCACCCCATCTTCAACACACAATAGTGCTTGTGGATGTGGATGTTACACTCTCAGGGGGAAAAACGTTACAAAATAGTACCCTTTCAAACTTTTCAAAAGGTACTAATACATACACTTTAGATACTAATATGTACCATTTAGGGGTAAAAAGGGGGTAGCTTTTAGGCCTTATAGGGTAGCAGCTTTGGACTGAGTAAGTGAGAGTGTAAAGTTAGGGGTGACTGTAGGGCTGCCTGTTTGTCATCAATAACTGAATTTTTTTTTCTTTCTGCAAAATCCATTAAATATTGAGACGATTCCAGCAAAAGAAAGCAAAGGATATTTAAAGCATATTGAAGTAGTTTAAATAGAAGAATAAACATGTGGAAGAAGAGTTTACCGTATGAACCACCAGCCCTCCAGATTCCTCTGGATGACCTCAACAATGACGCCACTCTCAAAGCCCAGCTCATCCTGACTCGAACTGCTGAAGGACTGAACTGTAATATACCTCTCTGCTACAGACAAAAGAGGAAAGAGAGAGCACAATGTACACTGTTCTGCTACAAGATACAATCTACATAGAAATACAAATGCAATGCGTAGAAAAAAGCATAGAACAAGTATATTGCAAACCTGAGTGTGTAGCTGTCCTGCGTGTGTGTACAGTACCCTCCATTACTTGAACACTTGTACAAATATACAAATTACACTGAATTTGTTACAAAAATATAAAACCATGTAGCACCGTTTTCTCGGAACAAACTTTTCTGTGGAGTCATTCCATTTATTCATTACTGACATCTGACGACCAGAGGTTGTATAAAATGTTTTTTACACTCATTTTTAAACAGAATGTCGATTGTTTTATCATTTAACACTGAACACATTTCTTTTTGTGAAATGTTTTGCTAAAAAGTGTTTCTTTAAAATACATGCCACACCATTTGATATATTTTTTTTAATCTAATGCAATGACGGTCATTCATACATTTTTAAATGTGCCTTAAGTGTCCCAGTACTTTTTGGCCCACTTTAATGCTTGTGTGTTTAGATTGTTTGCTGTTTTGGTGTGGAATTGGAAAACCCAATTGAAACATGCAGACATTGCAAAATCTCTCCACCTCAAGTCACATTCTCTCCGTAATATGGGTCAGTGTGTGTTGGACCTGGTTGTACAGTAAAACTCTTCTGGACCAGGAGATGGAAAATCTGACACCTTTGCTGGAATTTCCACTCCCAGGCTGTTAAATGCTCCTAGAAGTGTGTGTGTGTGTGTGTGTGTGTGTGTGTGTGTGTGTGTGTTTGTGGAGCGAGGGGGTCCCTTGGCTATGATGTGATGCCTGTATGGTTTTCATCCAAGCAAGACTCTATGTGCTGACATGGCATGAACTTGCGTCCGTAACAGAATTCACCAACAGTTTTCATGCATAAATCTCTTGAAGCAAATGAATGGAAACTGCTAAGAGTTAAGGGTTGCGCAAGACAAAGAAAAACAGGACATTTGACCACTGCGTGTGTTTTACACAAGCCAGCCGCTCTGATATCTGTTGTGAAAGATGTGCCTTGTTTGTTCAACGGTTCTTGATTCAGTTTAGCGGCAGCATGGGTGATTAAATGGGTAGTTTAGCAGTGTATCTTTGTCTTACTCTCTCCGTTCGGTGTTTTGTGGCTGTCTTGACGTCCTGTGAGAGAGACAAGGTATGTTGCAGGAACCCAGCCTTGTTCTTCAGCTGTTCTTACAAACCACCACCCTGAAGAGAAAGAGAGAGAGAGTCTGTGAGCACATACCACTGATGGAACTGATTCCAGCTGTTCATTTGAATTGGGTCACTTCACTTCTGTCTTAATAGTTTAACTAGCCCTGAACATATCAACATAAACAAAAATCAGATCATTAAATGTTATTTTTAAGGATAAAGGATATGGCAAAAAGCATCGGTGATTTATGCGATGCAACCATTTTCAGGCCAAGGACCCCTTGGTGGATAAAAAGGTGGAGCAAAGACCCCCTGTTACATAGTGTGTAAATATGAATGCATGCCATGGCCTTAATTAGCACACATATAGTATCATATTATTATTTTGTTACATTGCAATGCCATTAAATTATCTTTGTTGATGTGCAAAGTCACGTACATTACATAATATTTTAATGGAGGAACAAATTAAATATTTAGCTAAACTTTAGCTTAGGAAGTTAACAATATCATACATTGTTTTAATGTTTTTGAAACAAGTCTCTTATACTCCCCAATGCTGCATTTATTTAATAAAAAACAGTAATAATGTGAAATATTATTACAAATTAAAATAACAGTTTTCTATTTTAATATATTCTTATGTGTAAATTATTTCTGTGACAACAAATCTGAATTTTCAGCAGAAATTACTCCAAATTGCAGTGTTGCATGATCTTTCAGAAATTGTTCTAATATGCTGATTTGCTGCTCAAGAAACATTTATTATTATTATTATTGTTGAAAACAGTTATGCTGCTTAATATTTTTGTAGAAACCATGATACATTTATTTTTTTTAGGATTTTTTGATGTTAAATAAAACAGCATTTATTTGAAATGGAAATCTTTTGTAACATTATAAATGTCTTTACTGTCACTTTTAATCAACTTAATGCATACTTGCTGAATAAAAATATTCATTTCTTTAAAAACAATCCTGACCACATTAATTAAAACATGAAAACATCAATTAACTTTTCCACTGCATATTTAACCCTTTTAACTATATACTTCACTAATGTTTTCAAATAGCCTAAAAATTTTAATAACCATCAAACTGTTTACGCTGAGCATAAGCACGCTGTCACTGGTTGCACACACCTGCCATGAGTTAGTGCTTATGGTGTGAGACGCTCATTAGAGCAAACAAACACACGCACTAGGTAGCCAGATCCCCAGTTTATTATGCTCTGTCACAAGGGCAGATTTAGTGAATTGGGGGCCCCAGGCAAAATATAGGAATGGGGGCCCTATACATTTGCACACATTTTCCTAGATCAACCTTGAGGTTCCTTTTTTGTTGTGATGCTTGCTGCTGCACAATGGTGCCCCATAGTTGTGTCCAATGTTTCTACATTTTTCATGTACATGTTATAATGGCTTTCTTTCATGTTGTAGACCACGAAATAGCAACTGATTTACAGTTGAGATACAGGTTTACATAAAAACTAAATAAATTATAAAATGATAAACCTCACAATTGAGTGTTTAAACCAGGGGTGAGTCAGAAGTATAAATTATTATATTAATTTAAAACGGGGTTATGTGGGTGGATTTTCGCATTGGTCTGAACAAAAACTACAGACTGGATTATTGAAAATGAACATTCATTCTCTGCCAGTAGGAGGCGCTTTTGGAACGTCAGAAATATAGAATGAGAAAA
>NW_015551147.1:965006-979012 GCF_001515605.1 Sinocyclocheilus anshuiensis | reverse complement strand
ATAAATCTGAAAAAATTATGAAAAGGCAATTATACATTTACACACCTAAGGATTATATCAACCAAAAAAGTAACTGTGACCTCTACTTGGTTCCTTCTCATAGATGAGTAAGCGGCATTTAAAACAATTATAAACATATAATACACACTTTTTCTCAATATTTAATTACAGCTTCAGATGCATTATATTTTCATCTCCTTCAAGCAGGATACACAAAAAGCACGTTCAACTCGGACGGTTGTCGTGGTAATAAACACCGTAAACCTCAACCGTTCGCATGTCAGTGCTTAATGCACATCTCCTATATGAAAAGCATTTTAGGGGGCCCTTGGATTTTGGGGGCCCAAGGCGGTCGCCTACCTTTGCCTAATGGGTAAGTCCGCCCCTGCTCTGTAAATAAATACCTTAAAGAAAATAAATGGACAGATTGACTCAAGCAAGTACAGAACATCAGATATCTGCAGTCTTTTTGTTAGCATATACTACAATCGTCTTCATTTTTTTGTGTGTTAAAGGAGAGAATCAGACCATTCCAAGCTAAAATGAGACATGATAACAGATATTAAATACTCACTGATGAGGAAGAGAAAAAAGAAGAGCTCATGGAAGAGAGAGAGTTAGGAAGGTTGTCTTGGAATATTAAGCTCATAATGACTTTAACATAAAGAGTTCAGCAACACACACTCACACAGAGACACACAAATAAGTACACATACGCATATGAATACACACTTTTTCTGCTGAGGAAAGATTCTGGAGGATCCATTAAGATGGTCTAAAGACCTTCACTCAAATACGAGTCTCTGGCTGTAGTGGGCTTTTTCCAGACACACACAAACTCTTCTACTGCTAAAAATGACTCAATATCATTGCTTTCCTCAGAACTGATTATTTAATTCTCAGTCTTTGATGTTCAAATTTTATTTGGAAATTTCAAAGCAGTATTTCAGTAAAATAAATAAATAAATAAATAAGTCATTCTGAATTCTCTCCAGACATAATATTTGTTTTAAACACACAGTGTAGGCTGGAAACTTTCCATTTATCCAAATGAAATCCAAATGCTGCTTTAAATTCTGGTAAGATATGTAAACCAAACAATGTCTACTTAAAAAGATTTATAATAACTCATGACTCATTCAATAACAAATTTTCGACATATTCCGATATTGCTACTTTGGGGGGGGGGGTTTGCTGTGAAGATGATCTATGATGAGCCGCTTTTTCTTTTTTTTTTTTTGCACGTATGGAATTAAATATTTAATTTGTGGTAGCTATATATCATTATTCACTCATTTAGCATCCAAAGTGGTCATAAAAATAATAACAACTGTAACATCAGAAAAATAAGCACAGCTGCCATGAAAGACAACAAATCATCAAGTAATGCACAACAAAAATCATGATGACAGCATAAGTAGTTTAAGTTGCATTGCATCATTGTCACAGTTTGAGTGTTTTAGAGAAAATTTTATGTGCACTTTTAAGAATATATTTTCAAAGAATTTGTTGTAAACAGAGATTATCACTCTAAAAAAAACAAACACTGTTTAAAAAGCCAGGCTGGTTTTCTGGTCTCCAAGTGTGGCCAACATGGTTAGACTGGTGTGTTTTGATGGTCTCAGAGGGATTTGGGGGAACTTTTCAACTGGTCCAACTAGAGACCAGCTAAACCAAGTTACAAGCTAAACACAAGCTTAAACTATTAGAGTAGCTTAAACCTAAGACTGGTTTAAGTTTTTTTTCTGTGAACAGCTGACAGACTTGAGGTTTACTCCATAGTTAAATCTTAAGAGTTTTCGAATCAAAGGATTTTGAGTTATTTATCTTTCATTTATGAGGTATGAAGAAGCTTTTATTAAAACTTTAATAAAAAAATGACGTTCTGATTTTTTTTTGTTTGTCTATGTTAGTTTGGGTGGATATTCAAAAATGTGAGACCATTGAAAATCTGGTATCCAAAATCTAATTTAAGAGTTAGGATTTTGAAAATGTTAATTTATAAATATTATAATTTAAAATAAGAAAAAAAAAACTTTGAAGATAATCAAATAGGTACATTTGTGACATTGATCATGTGACTCTTCGTTCAGACAGTCTGATGTTCTTGCTGAAAGACAGAAGGACAAGATGCTCTTTGGATCATCTTAAAGCATGCTGGAGAACTTTCTGAAATTCATGTTCATTTTTCAATTTAAATAAAAAAAACTTATAATGTAAGTTGTATATACAAATGTTGTATTCCATTATAAAAATGCTAAGTACAGGCTTTTTCACCAGTGATTTCTGACTTTTGAACCCCACTGTACAAACAAGACTATGTTGTGTGTGTATGGATGTGTGCCACTCACCACTCTCACTCTTTTCGATCACCTCGACTCTCTCTCCTGCTTTCAGGCTGATTTCTGTATTTTCCTGATGCTGGTAGTCTGCCGTCACCACATACACACGCATACACTCCTCTGCACCCAGGGCTTCTCCACGTTCTCTCCCTGAGGATGATGGAAAAAAACAGGCCGTGAGCCAGCTGCCTCCACGCCCGCGTCCACCTGAACTGCGTCGCGCCATTCACCAACACCAACACAGCCCCAGCCAATCAGCACGTGCTACCAGATCAACAGCTCACCCAAGAATCAACAAGAACACTGGCCCAAAGAGGCTCAGATCTGTAGAGTTAATGTCTCAACAAGCAAAAAGGCTCAGGTACAACAAATCCTACTTTTATCCAGTCTTATCCCGCCTTAAAGTTCCAAGGTAAAAGTTTTTGAGCAAGCACAGTTCAACCTGAAGCACATCCTACCGGCCCTGGGCCCAGGGGTCCAACCAACGACAAGACTCATATGGACTCTGGCATCTCCTCTAAGAGTCTCAGATCCCTTCTGCAGCAGGACACAGGCCTGACTGAATAAAAAAATGGAGCAAGGGGGAAAAGAAAGACAGAGAGGAAAGGAAAAGGGGTAGCTGACGAAAGGAGTGAAAGATGAGATGAGGAAAATAAACCAAGAGCTAAGGGCTCAAGGGGCGGGCAATAGAGAAAGGGGAAACAGATGCCAATCAAATGATGCTCCGCCCCTTTAAAACAGTTTAAACAGAAACATATGGCCTATGAAAATAGAGTATACTCACACTCAGCACATACTCGCATTCTCCCCAACTTTGTTCACATTCTCTGAAACACATCCTACTGCTCTCCAAAACAAAAAGAGCACAGTCACATTTGAAACACTGATCCTCTATTTTCGGAGAGAAAAAAAGATTATACATTAATGGTAGTTTTTAACATTAGTTTTAGTGTTTTATATATAAATATATATATATATATAATGATGTTTCTGGTATTTATGCCTATTAAAAAAAAAACATTTGTTACTACCAGCATCATCTACCAGCACTTTACAGTACATCGTCATGACAGATTGAGACTGTGTGATAAAATCACAAGAACAATACTGTAGAAGAATAATTTCACCAGATCAAACATTAAATACACATTGTTTTAAGTATATAGCCACAAAGACTATATTATATGAGAGAAAGAATCGCTTCCTAACTTTTTGTGCGAAATTACACTATTGTTCAAAAGTTTGAGTTTGGTATATATATAAAATAAAAAAAATAAAAAAAAATTACAATATTACTGTTTTTACTCTATTTTTGTTTAAAATATATGTAGCCTTGAACTCTTAAAAACATTACAAAACCTTACCAACCCCAAACTTTTTAACAATATTGTAACTGCACAAAAAGGTTAGTAAGCAATTCTTTCAGTCAAATAATATAGTCTTTGTATGCAATCTTTATATGTTTAAAACAATGTTTTTTAATGCTTGTTCTGGTGCAATTATTCTTCTAATGTACACATATGGTAATCGTAATTTTATCACTGAATTTGTTTATTTTATTTTTATGGTCGCATCACATGTTGATATTCAAACCAACATAACTCTTATTTGCAATATTGCTTAACTAGTCAAAACCATTTTTAAATAGGTCTAGATTAAGTCCTCATCTTTTAAAACATTTGCATTTAAAGGTGGGGTAAGCGATTTTTCAAAAACGCTTTAGAAAACTGATTCGGGCCGACTAGAAAAACAAACTTGTATCCAATCAGCAGTAAGGGGCGTGTCTACTCATGATGTGGAGGAGAGAGCGTTCAGTGCACATGATGGGACATTAGCGAGCCGAGTGACAGAAAGATAGAGATGGCGGATAAAAAACAAAAGAGGAAAACGTCTGCGGAACAAAAGAAGGCTTAAGGCAAGAAGTAGGACCTGTGTAAATATCGGATCAGCTTTCCAGCGCTGGAGAGAACTCAAGGAGCGGAAGGCCTGCGATCGGACGCCGAGGTTGCTTTGTTTCTTCTCGATAGGTTAGTAACACCGTGTCTGCGCCGCAACAGCTAAAGTCTGTCTAGTACACTGGACGCGACAAAGCGACCGTTGAAAATCATTTGAAATTTGTGTCAATACGTCATGAATAGAACGCAGCAGCAGTTTTCTGTCGGGGATTTATCGTGTCGTGCCGCGCCGCATCCAGTGTAGACCATAGATATGTATATATATCTATGGTGTAGACAGCATCACTGATTATAATGAGTTCTATAGTATTTTGTCGCGCCGCGTCACTCGCGTCCGGTGTAGACACGGTGTAACATTGGTTTTGCTTTGTTTCACAGAACTAATAGTTGCCTGGATTGCGTACGTATGTGTGGGGCGGAGCTATCAAAATAGGGGCGTGTTTGTTTTGGTGATTTCAAATGTCAGAAATCGCTTACCCCACCTTTAAAGCATTTTTGCAGATGCTGTTATTTGGAGTGATTATTCTTTAAAAAGTATCCTGAGTATTTCAGCCCTATTTTCCAGTCCTCAAGTTGCACACATGCAGAGTTTGATCAACTTTTCATTTCTACAGTGTACTGATAAAGGGATGTTTTATTCCTTTTACAGTCCCTCTTTCTCTCTGTTTTGCTCTTTTTTTCTCTTTCCTTCCCTCCTATGGCTCCCCCTCCTCACTCCTCTTTCCCCCCATCACACTGAAGCCACTTCCTCTCTGCCACGTCAACGGCCTCCCTCTGAACTGCTTTTTCTGAAAAATCACAGAATCCCTTTCTCTCTTTCTTTGACTCTCCTTTCTCCCAATTACTCTCTCACTCTCTTTCTGATCCCGATATCATATTTTACATGGACTGCATGTCGCTGTTGCTTATTTCTGCAGTTTGTTTTTCTGCAGGAATTCAGCTGAGCTCATGAACAAACAGGCACAATGTACTTTCTTACATTGTAAATCTTACATTATAGCTGCACGTTCAGTACTGCGAACTAAATTACACTTAATCAAGTACATAAATATGTTACAACTCTGCTTGGGTTGACATGAAAAATTAAATGAGTTATTAAGTTGCGATCATTTGTGTGCTCTCAGTAGTTTTATGCTGCACACGGTGTTTATGTGTGTTTCTGACCTAGAATAAAAACAGAATTGCTGAAAAATGTCTTGCTAGAATCTCTATCTCTAAAAAGAAGTCTCAGCATGTCTTTTTGAGGTTTAATTACTTTTAGTTTGACACTCCAACCTAAAATGCAGTGCTCATAACGCCAGTCTCTGAAATAACAGCAAGACATGATGCAATGGCCAATGATGTCAGTCTGTCTCATACACAGACCAACAATTAACATTTCAGACTCAGAAGGAATTCATGTATGACTGAACCATGCAAACTGAATTTCTGTATACTGCCAGGAGGAATATGTTCAATTAACAAAACAAACAATATGTTGATTTCTAAAGCCACTTTTTGTAATGTATGTTCCATGCTCACAAAATGTATTTTAATTATCTTCTTTTGGGGGCTTTTTCAGCTAATTTTAATATTAATAGAATGCCACAGCCATGACATTAAACCCCTGAAAACTTATTTGCGATTGGGTTCCCTCAAGATTTGCCTATAGGTTTTTTTAATGGGGTTTTTCAATTCATGAGAAAACATTCTTATGTAGTTATTACAGACATTTTTTTTAAATAAATAATTGCTTTACATTTCAAGTTTTCAGTACAGGTGTGCATAATTGCCACATACATTATTTTAATCATAAACTGAAACCCATAGGAAAATCTCGAGGGAACCCATGGCAGATTAATCTTCCGGGTTCTGATATAAAGGCTGAAGCACTCTATTAAGTTGCATTTCATGTAATTAATTTGATTATACTTTTAATTGGTTGACAGCTCTAAACGAAACATATAAAACATGTTTTGAAATTGTGGGTAACTTAAAACCTAAAATATTTCAGCACAAATACAGACAGTTTATGTAGAGTACAGTAAAAACAACAGAACTCATTTTCGTTCTCTTTCTTTCCAATAACCCTGAGGAGGACTTTGTGCTGGCCTACATATCATATCCACACACACATTAGTGTTTCCATTTGACTATGGTGGAGGAATGCAGAGTTGCATAACTAAGACAGCAGAACTGAGTTCTCATTTCAGACACTCCGAGCAGAAAGTGAAAACACGCACATAATAACATTATTATATCTCACTCTGTGTTTAGAATATCAAATTCACCAATCCAACATGTGTAATGTTTAAATGATCTATCCCTCATTCTGTTGCACACACACACATGAAGGCAGTGGTATACTGTAATAATCGCACCAATAATGCTTTTTCACAGTGTAATTGTATATATTATTTTGCATTATCTTGCAGCTGTTACCCACATCCCTTGACATCAGCAGTCCATGGGATCTTAACAAGGATATTTCTGTGCAAATTGACTCCAGCTGTTCTACTTCTTTGTTGAAAAGATGTGCTTCATGATGTAATGTTGAAGTAGCTTTTCCTGAGAAAGCACTTCTTGCCAGATATGCAGGACTGCTCACCCTGAAAAGTTTGGTCAGATTTTTAGAACAGTGGCTTTACATTAATCAGTAAAGTTCAAGACAGATGAACCAGCTAACACCAAACTAACACAGATAGAAATCAGCGTAACCTACAATCAAACAATCTCTGCAAATGCACAAGAGACTCAGCTAATTATTATTATTATTAGGATTATTTTGGAATTGCCCTAAAACCAGCATGCACAGAAGTGTTTCATACTGTTCACCATTAATTGGACAAATTTTACCACTGAATATCTAACTCAACTGCAATCTAAGTACAACAGCACAACCTAGTGTACAAAGACCAACTCTGTATGGCATTGTAAGAAAAAAATCAGTAGAAAAACAAATATCCTGGCAGAACCCTAAAACACAACACATTGCAATGTGTAATTCAAAACACAAATAAAACACCTTTGAAAAATCTATATGAAACATTCCTTCACATGGTACATTGGGTATATTTTACGTTCAAACTCAAGTGTATAAACAGAATATACAAAATTTAATAGAATACAGAAAACAATATGTCCACGGTTTTAAAATAAGATTGTTCTGTTACTTTTTCTGTTAAAAAAAAAGCTTTTTCTGTCTGAAAAAAAAAACTGTATAGAAATTTACTGAGTTATATGATTGCTAGATCATTTGCTTTATTGACAAAAGACTATGGTTGAGTACAGCAGAACTGAGTTCTTATTAACAAAAGTGGTTCAAAAATGTAATGTAATATACAACTTCCCAAATTGAGGTCACAATATGAAGTCTCACCACTTAATCAAATCACACACTTGCTGTTCCAGAGGATTCCTGACCAATGAGTAACTGTGTGAACGAGAGAAAGCAGGCATAACAGTGTTAGGTTGTTGTGGTGATCACAGCACAGTGCTCCACACTCCTCAACTCCACAACTAAATACATGATACTGATACTGCTACGTTGCATCTGGCTGTTGAGTGCGGTTTGGAAATATGAAGTGCTACAGATAAAAACAAAATATTTAGTAGCAAATATGGACTGCCTAATTGGTTAATACTTATCTAACCTGGAGTGGAAAAGGAGTAAAATGTTTCAATGTAAAACATTAAATTATCTAATATATATTTAAATATTTAAAGAGATAGTTCACCCAAATATAAAAATTACTGTGACTTACTCACCCTCAATAAATAGTACAGTAGGTGTACATGACTTTCTTCTTTCAGACAAATACAATCGAAGTTATATATATTTTTTTAAATCCTGTTTTTTTTTTCAAGCTTTATAATGCCAGTGAATGGTGGTCGAGAATTTGAAGCAAAATAGATGCATTGAAGTGCATCCATCCATCATAAAAAGTGCTCCACACGGCTGAGAATATGCTGAGAATATAACTCAGATTATATTCGTCTGAAAAAACTAAAGTCATATACACCTATGACTTGAGGGTGCGTAAATCATGGGTTCAACTATATCCCTTTAAATAATAAATATTTGTTTGCTTGCATGCTTGATTGCTGGTTGTCAGATAAAAATATGGGAATCTAATATTTTTTTTCATTCAGATGTGGAAATATAGGACAAATATGTGAATCTATTCATTTTGTATTAATTTCTTTTTATTATGCGCACTGGGCAACTATATTATTTATGACTAAAGCGCTAAAACCATCATAGTTGCCTACAAAAGTCTATAGAAAACACAACAAAACTGTTATTCTGAGTATTTTGGTGTCTTTAAAACGCAGTATACGTACTCAGCGAATTTCCAGTACATTACATTCAGGTACAACGTGTAAAACAAGAAAATTAATGATAAGAAAGGTCATCAGTAATGAGGGCGCGGTCGGTATCGTTACAGCCAATCTCCACTTGAACAAGTTCTTTCCTCAAACAATTCCATATTTGGAGTTCCGTAGCCACACCCAAGGGGCGTGTCGTGCATGACGATGATTCCTGTTTACATGCTTTTGGGCGTCACTGGCAGCATGGCAGTGACTCAGAAACCGAAGGCTGATGTGGCTCGAGATCACAAGGCTGGGATCTCGAGCTCTTTGGCGAGGATTTTTAACACAACTGGATAATTTAAATAACCACACGGACAAACAGGGTAAGCCATGCGCATAGCTAATATGACAAGCAATTCCCACCCCCAAAACAGACACTCTTCCACGCTGTCAGGGAACCAAAGTCAGATTAGTCAGTGTTTTCTCTCTCTTTCTCTCTCACTCTTGTAAAGCTGTTTGAGCGCTTATTGTCTGTGTATTTATTTGAGTCTATACGGGAGTTATGCAAATAAATGCGTGTACGGATTCAAATTCCTTTGGACAGACAAAACGAGCAGTTAGTGCTTTACTCTATAAGGGTTATTTGTGATTCTTTTCTGTTTCCACAGAGATAAATCACCCAAAATAAATATTCTGTTATCATTTACTCACCTCTGTGCTGTTTCAAACCTGTATGGTTTTCTTTCCCCCGTGGAATGCAAAGGAATTAGGAACTGACGAACTCAGTCACCATTCACTTTCCTAACATTTTCCATACAATGAAATCCATACAGTGGTGACTAATTCTGCCTAACATCTCCTTTTATCTTCATTTTTGGACGAAGCTTCCATTTTAGAACCATTTAGATGTTATTTTGAACTGTTAGGTTCTTCTTTGGTCGTGCCTTTTCACAGGTTCTATCACAGTCGGGATGTGTGATTACTTTCAAAGACAGACTCGTGCTCCTCTGGTACATTGGATACTGGAACCACAGCTCAGAAACTGCAAATCACTGGCTGGCCACACACCAACCGCGATTTTAATCAGGTTTAATTGTTTTGTTTTTTTATTTTGAAGACTTTACATTTTTAGAAGTAACTTTCATGACGCCAATATCAGAGGTTCGTGGTATTGCACAATCGCCTTTGTCTTTTGGACTCTCTAGCGTTCGTAATTAGCAACAACAAGATTTTTGAACTAAATATATATTAAATTATACACAGACAGTTTTTTTATTTTTTTGCGTGTGTGTGTGTTTAATGAGGACTCTCCACATACACAGTAAATTTTATACTGTACTTTTATTGAATGGCTACCTTGTTGGCAATCTTTCTTTTGCTATCTGGCCCAAATCACTCGAACTGTAGCCCTGTGTGTGTGTGTGTGTGTGTATGTTTAATGCTAGCCATTTATTGGACACCTTTGTGGCCCAAATTGTATGTTATATTGTTTATACATTTTTCATAGTTTTAATTTTGAAATTTACTACTTTACTTCACTAAGAACTTTGTTTTACTAAACCAAAATCGGTGCTGTGTGTCAGTGCAAGTTTATCAGATGAAACTCATCCAAATGCCTTTGGATTTGGTAACAACAGGCTGTTTGTTCATGCAGTGTTGTGCAAGAGGACAGATGCTTGGTTTTAACCGCTCTGTAGTGTCCCTGAATCAATAATTGCTCTTGGTACGGAGTGGTAGTATTCTTGTATGTGTGTACAGTATTGGTGTTCACACCCAATGCTTGTGATCACTTTATTGTTAATTGAAATAGACTGGGGCTGTTTTAGTTGAGGTTTATTGATTTAAGAAGCTTCCACCGAATGTCAGGAATGTTTTTTCCAGTCATTCTGGTTCCAGGACTCTCACATGTTTGACAGTCTGTCATTCAAATTTGTAGCTGATCAGTAATGTTGATAGAAGACAGTAAACATGTACACACAGCACATACCAGTCATGCATTGTATCCTGAACATTTAAAGTGATAATTCACGCAAAAATGAAAATTGTGTAATCATCATCTACTTAGACTTGTTTCAAACCCATAGGTTTTCTTCCTTCTGTGTAATATAAAAGTGTTATGTATGTTAATTTGGCAGCATGGCTAAAAATGTTTGCTCATTTTTAGTACCCTGTTGTGCCAGTAGCTCTAACATAGAGCAATAATAAGGGTCCGTGTGTGTAATGTAATTCAGCATGTTTTACAAATCATCAGTGCTATCAGATCCTGTCTGTGTGCAAATTGCAAGTCCTTTGCCCTGATAACAGGTGTAACTGTAAACATTTGAACTTGAATTAGAGATCAAGATCAATATGTTAAGTTCTTTTTACTTGTCTAATTAATATTTAGTGAGATCATGTTAATGAAGTGACTACAGTTCACAATGTAATTCAAGTCAGCACGCACCGGTCATTAGGTTTGTTAATTTAGACTAATTCAGCTCAGCACATTTCAGACATTCTTTGAACTGAGGTTACACAACCACTGATAAGAAAGCGTCCCATGTGTGTTTGTTAGAAACTCTGCACTTTAGCATTCAGGCTCCAGAATCAGCAGAATTTAGAACTGTTGTTTGCATGAATGTACTCCGATACAAGTACTACTGATTGTGCACAGACCTTTGGAGTCAGTGACTGAGAAGGTGAAGATGGTGAGCTGTAGAGGGTGATTCAAGGAGACCAGGGGTGTATAAAGTGAGTGTCAGCTTATTCTGTTGGATTTATTGTCGCTGATTGGATTAGGGACATGCAAAACTACATATTTTCAAAACCAGCTTGCTTGACTGACTAGTCAATTAATGATTCCTAAAGATATAGTCCACCCAAAAATGAAGTCATGATTTACTCGCCCTCATGTTGTTTCAAACCTGTAAGACTTTCTTTCTTCCTCAGAACATAAAAGATATTTTGAAGAACACTGAAATCAAACCACTTTGAAGCCCATTGTCTTCCATTGTATGGACCAAAAATACAGACATTTCTCAAAATATCTTCTTGCACAAAAGAAAATAAGTCATACAGGTTTGGAATGATTCAAGGAAAGGTGAATGACGACATTTCTCGGTGGCCTATCCCTTTAAGGATGCTCGGTGTAGTTAAGTTGGTTTTTGGTGTTTACATCACAAACAGCTCAATGGATTGCAACAGAATGGAAAAGAAAGCAGGGGAACGGTTTTAACTTCCATGCAAAAATAAGAACCATGACCAGTTTATTTTTATTTAATTAAGTATTTTTTATTTTATTTTACTAAAACCCCTCTATTGTTACTAATCCACTTTTAAAGTATTAAAAGTCCAATAAATAAATAAATAAATCTAAAACTTACAAGATGACCCATTCTTAGTGCACAGTCAGAATTTATTTTATTATTTGAATTCCTTAAAGGGTTAGTTCACCCAAAACTGATTTTTTTTCTGTACAAGTTTCTTTCTTATGTTGAACACAGAAGATATTTTGAAGAACCAAACAGTTTTTGGTCCCCATTGACGTCCATAGTAGGGAAGGAAATACTGTGGAAGTCAATGTGGACCATCAACTGTTTGATTACCAGCTTTCTTCAGAATATCTTCTTTTATGTTCAAAATAAGAAAGAAACTCCTACAGGTTTGGAATGACATGAGGGTGAGTAAATGATGACAAATTTTTCATTTTTGGGTGAACTATTCCTTTAACATCCATCTGTGTGTTTCTACATTTACCAGTGTTTATGTGTAATCTTGTCTGTTTCTGAAGGTATGCCGGGCTCCAGGTACGTTGGTGTGGAGGGTTGGAGCAGTAAGCAGGTCGCTGGCTGGCTCAGAGATCAGGGGTTTCGTGAATATGTGGATCTCCTGTGCTCTAAGCACCGTTTGGATGGTGCCAGTCTGCTTTGTCTTTCTGAGACTGACCTGCGGTCTCCTCCACTGGAGCTTAAGGTGCTGGGTGATATTAAGAGATTGATGCTGGCTGTGCGGAGGATACAGAGAAAACACACATCCCTCACGCAATCAGGGTCAGAGGTCAGTGCGTTGTCTCTCATACACACTGGAGGAACAGACCGTGTCATCTCTAATGGCTTCACAGAGCGAGGGTCAGGAGACCGTCAACACTGTAATGGGGCGGTCACTACAGTTGGTGGGGAACATAGTTACTCAAATGGCAAGCGTAAACAGTATTGTGTTCGGTTGGACCCGGAGTACTGGAAGACGGCACTCAGCGCACTTTACGCCATGCTGGTGTGCGGAGTGACATCATTCGTCATGGTACTAGTGCATGAGCGGGTTCCTGACATGAGGACATACCCGCCACTTCCAGACATATTTCTAGACAGGTGAGTTATATCTGAATGGGTGGTGTGGAAATATTTCAGGACAGGTGTGTTATATTACTTCTCCAGTTCATATAGAGTTGGGTGATGTATTGAAAATAACATTTTCTTCCATCACAATGATTTCAATGCACAACTTTATTTTTTATTTTATTATTAAGACATTTGAATAGATATATTTCATTCTGCTTATTTAAACCTTTCCTCAGTGCACGTCTGCACGAAAGTGAATTTTAAAATGTTTTAGTAAATGTATGCTGTACTGTATGTGTAAAAGGAGAATATATAAAAAACTATTTACATAAATATATGTAATATACTATGAACTGATACAACCGTTTTTTTAAATAATAATAATAATTAAATATTAATTTACCCCTTGTAAATGTTTTACTCCTTGTAGTGAACATTTTGAAAATGCAACAGATATCTGCATATTAAATGCACCACCCAACTTTGCTTGTTTTTGTTCACAATTCAGTTCAAATGAGAAGTTTATTTTAATAAGTGTTTTTTTCTCAGTAATCTTTTCTTGTGGTTTTGTAGTGTTAATCAAGAATTATGACTCTTGTTATTTATGTGTCAGTGTTCCCAGAATTCCCTGGGCCTTCACCATGGCTGAAGCATGTGCAGTGGTGTTGGGTTCCATATTAATGCTGGTGTTGTTGATGCACAAACACAGGTAAACACACAAAGAAAGTCAAAATGCAACCCAGCACTAAGGGACATTTAAAAAAGTTTGCTATGGTTTCAAGACTTTGTTAATATTTTGTAATTATAATATTCTTAAAGACAATCCAGTTCTTTTCAGAAATTGATGGTACTTAAAGGGGTCATATGATTATTATTTTGTGTATTTGGTGTAATGAAATATATTTATGCGGTTTAAGGTTAAAAAAACACATTATTTTCCACATACTGTACATTATTGTTTCTCCTCTATGCCCCGCCTTTCTGAAACGCGTTGATTTTTACAAAGCTCATCGTTCTGAAAAGCGAGGTGTGCTGTGATTGGCCAGCTATCCAGTGCGTTGTGATTGGCCGAATACCTCAAGCGTGTGATGGAAATGTTA
>NW_015551147.1:964728-964949 GCF_001515605.1 Sinocyclocheilus anshuiensis | reverse complement strand
GAAGGCCAAACAAAGTAGTTTCGCTTTCACAACAAAACACAGCGTCACACACGGTGGCCTAGAGTGAGGGGAGGCCGGCGGGCTTGAGAACGGAGCGACCGGCGGATTCGACGAAGGAGCGGCCGGCGGGCTTGCGGCAACCACTTGTGACAACCCCGGGCTGGACTCCGCTTCGTCCACGGTGAAAGCCGATCCAGCGATCCACAGCGCGAAGTTGATTT
>NW_015551147.1:957393-964612 GCF_001515605.1 Sinocyclocheilus anshuiensis | reverse complement strand
TTATAAACGAGGCATTTGTTGCATCCAGTGGGGACATAATTACTGATTGTAATGACTTATACTGTGTTTTTAAGCTTTGCGTTGCGTATTGCGCCGCGTAAACATAAAACCATGTCTGCATTTGTGATCGGAGAAATGACAAACAACAAGCGCTACTCTACACTGCTCAAAATTCGCATTTAAATCATCAGTGGCAAATCCTTTAAATATGAAAACGTACTCACGGTGAAAGCCGATCCGGTGATCCACAGCACTAAGTTGTTGTATTTCCTCAGCGACCAGCACGGATCAGCTCTAGGCATGACGAAGCGGATATCGTCCTCTTTTGGAAGGCCAAACAAAGTAGTTTCGCTTTCACAACAAAACACACACCGTCTCCACGACATGGCGGCGGCGGCAACAACAATACTACGGCGAGCATAAAAGTTACGCCTTCTTTCTTTGCGTGAACATTTGAGCGGCATTATGCAAATCTTCCCACATCATGACGTAGACATGTGGGGGCGTGTTAGAACGAGCCGTTTTAGGTAGGTGTGGCTGACTCTTAACTTTTATAAAGAATATCTCTTTGGATTTGAGACTTTAGTCTTTGCAACTTTACAGATCTTCTTTATGCACCAAGAGCTTATAACACTCCAAAGAGAAAGGAAAAATTGAAATTGCATCATATGACCCCTTTAATTAAATGCTTTATTATTACAAAATCCCTTGTAAATGTGTGGTACAACAGTGAATTACATAGTGTATATTATTACTGTTATGCATTGCTCATTTTCCATCTCTCTGTCTTTCTCTGTGTGTGCTACTGTAGGTCCATTTTGTTTCGCAGGCTGTGTAATTTGACAGGCACTGTGTTTTTGCTCCGCTGTGTCACAATGTTTGTTACTTCGCTGTCTGTACCTGGTCATCATCTGCAGTGTTCAGGCAAGGTGAGGTGCACACACACAGACACACCATCTGTCTTTCTCATTCTTTGTCTTGGAGGTGCATCTGCAGTGGGCAATGAAGTAAGACATATTTTACTGTAGGTACCCCCTCAATATTCTTTTACATTTCATGCAAATCTTGTTTCTCAGGTGACTACATCTCTTTGAATAGAATTAGTTGACCTATGTCATATTATATTACATTATCAATGCCCAACAATAAGGAGATTAATTCTAGATTGCAAAGAGGGAAAAAAAAGATTGTAAATGTGATACTCTAGGGCAGGGGTGTCAAACTCAATTCCTGGAGGGCCAGAGCCCTGCAGAGTTTAGATTCAACCATAATTAAACACACCTGATCCAACTAATCAAGTCCTTCAGGCTTATTTGAAAAAGACATAGTATATGTGTTGCAGCAGGGTTGGAACAAAACTCTGCAGGACTCCGGCCCTCCAGGAACTGAGTTTGACACCCCTGCTCTAGGGCTTCTTGGCAATTGATTTTGCCTATAAAACATGAAAAAAAGTTATTAGATTGGACTAAATAAAAACTATTATTTTCAGGATTATTATTTTTTTATAAATGGACAGATTAACATGATATAAAACATATACAATAAGATTTTTTTTTTATATTTTTAAAGATGTCTCTTATGCTCACTGAGGCTGCATTTATTTGATCAGAAATACAGTAAAAATATATTTTATATTATTATATATTATATTTTATAAATATTATGAAATATTAATACAGTTTAATAATAAAATAACTTTACTGTCATTTTTGATCAGTTTAATGCATCCTTGCTGAATAGGGTGACGTGGAAAAATGTCAAGTAAAGTTTTGTGGACTTATTTGAAGTACTGCGGAATTTTCAAATTGGAGATCTTATTTCATGTACTGGTCTTAATTAGCCTATATTTATCTCTTCACAATAATTCCAACTCAAACAATGTACTCTTAATTTGATCAGCAAGGTACAAAGACAGTCGTTACCTGTGTACAGTATCGATATGTAGAAATAATTCCTTCCTCTAATAATGTCATCGGCTAGCAACCACCCAGAAACCTCTAGCATTGTGGCAATGACTTTTTGCACACCATTTGCCAGCATATATACCACCATATATCATCATATATATCAGCACACAGACACACACACATGTGTGTGTGTGTGTGTGTGTGTGTGTGTAATGTATATATATGTAATATTAAAAATATTATTAGTATTTATATAAATATCATACTGTATATATTATATGTATTATTAATATTATTTGTAATTGTATTTTTATTAATATTATTTTAATTTATTTTTACATTGTTATACAAATATTGACATTTTTGTCATTATCGCCCTCTTACACTTGAGCCTGACATCCATCTGTACAGTGTGCGAGCATTAATATGCATATCTGTATTTTTCAGATGTATGGTGATACATGGGCAAAAGTGCAGCGTGCGTTGGAAATCTGGAGCGGGCTCGGCATGTCCTTAACTGGTGTTCATACGTGTGGTGATTATATGTTTAGTGGACACACTGTTGTTCTCACCATGCTCAACTTTTTTGTCACTGAATGTGAGTATGCAAACGGTGTGGAGAGTTTTACTCATTGAAAATATCCAGCACTTCTAGTACTTTATCAGCTAAATTTCAGTGGTGCCATCTATGTCTTTTTGTGATTTTTAGACACACCACGTAACTGGAACTTCATCCACACCATGTCTTGGGTGCTAAACCTGTTTGGAATCTTCTTCATCTTGGCGGCTCATGAACATTACTCCATCGACGTCTTCATCGCGTTCTACATCACCACCAGACTGTTCCTGTACTACCACACGCTAGCAAACACGCAAGCCTATCAGCACAGCCGCCGAGCGCGTATCTGGTTCCCTCTCTTTTCTTTCTTTGAGTGCAACGTGACCGGACCTGTTCCAAACGAGTATGGCTGGCCGTTCTCCAAACCCGCCTTCATGAGGATGCTTCTAGGATAGGCCATCTCTGTTTATGTCGAGCTTAGACTTTGGCTCTACAGTCTTTATGTTTGGAGTCCTGGGAAAATTATTTATTTTTTTTATTTATTGCATTTGTTCACTTTCTTGAAACTTTTTTTTGTATTTCTTTGTTATTGTTTTGTTTTGCTGAATAACACTTCTTATAATTTCACCAAATCTACCTATACCAATCTATAAAGCGCATGTATTTTCTCTGGAGAACTTGTAATGCAGAATCATCGTTTCAATTCACTGGTGAAACAGTTTTGAGAGCTTACAATTGCAGATTTATGTTACACTAACCATTAAGCATGTAGTATTTCAACTCTTGGAGACATACAATATGTTTAACTGGAAAAGAGCTAACATAAAATGTAGTCTTTATTAAATAATAACACATGATGCTTTCTATACTAGTTCTTGACACTTCATAATGGTGCATATTTAAAGTCTTACAGCCACAGAGATATAATGCTTAAGTTTTGCTAACACATTTTTGACACTTTGTTTTTAATATGTGACCATTGTATAGATAAATAAATGATGTGATTACTGGAATAGATAAGTATTATGAAATGTTTTTCCAATATCAGCATCATATACATTCAGCACTTTTACATGGACTTTAAAGGGAGATACAGCATTTTCATTTACCAGTATGATTTGTGTGTTTGTATGTTTGTGCATGAGGCATTTGTGAATGTAATGATTTTATAAAACTTTCTTTTTTGCTGTTTTATTTAAATGTACCTCGATGCTAACAAACGTCTTATCACTTGGGGTACCTGGAGGATACTTGTACAGGAATAAAAGTTTACAGACTCACTAAACACATTTATGTGTGTTTTAGTATGACAAATGTCAGCTGTGTTGTAGATTAGCTTGTTATTACAGTTTCTGTTTATACAGTTAGGTGTGATATATCAAGTATTACTCCGAATTTACAGTGCTGTTTGACTAGAGATTAAATGATTTAACTGTTTAACCTGATTTGACTGCAAAGTTTTCAGTTATACAGAATGACTTTCATTTTGGTGCCAGTAATTATTACATGAAATAAACGCACAGGTAGACACAGTTATAGACAGTTTTACCTTTGTCCTTCCTTTTCTACTGCACTTCATTGCTTGACTCAAGAGGATCAATGTGACAAGACATTAAAACTCCAAACCCTGTGAGCAATATTGTAGATGCTGATGCAAAATGTATTAAGTAACATCACATAAAGATATTAATAAGCATGAATATTTAATAGTAACATTAAAAATGTCAATTTTTGTCATATCAATTCTATAGGACCCATATGAAGTGTTTTATTCTATTTATTCATTTAAATGTAAGTTTATTTTAATCCCTTATAGGTAAATTATTTAAAAGATTAGTTCATATAGTCATGCAAAATAGGTTAATATTCTTTAAAAAAAAAAAAAATGTATGTTTCCGTGTATTGGCTGAATATATGGTTCAGTAGAGGTAACAAAAAGGCTCTTTATATTTATGCAGTTGTGTTGAATGCCAACACATACAAATTGAAGTGACATGATCAAACATAGGCTAAGAGTATTAATTAATTGCTCTGGATAAAAGACCTTACTTTCCCATCATGAGTAAAGCCAGTTTCTGTTTAATTAATAGAGGACAAGCTTGTCATTTTTGATTTATCACAGCAATGATATGATATAAAAAGGTGTGAGAGTGTCCATTCGGCCACCGGTCGAACTGATCTCTCATCAGCACTTGCTTTAGCTGGAACTTTTACAACATGGTACAGTACAGCTTATCAGGTCTTTTCAATCATAATCTATAATACAGCCTTTTAGAAGTATTTACCACAACAAAATACTGCTTTTGGTATCAGCTCTGTCTTATATTATAATAGGCGAGTGTCTGTAGTTAATCATTTAAAAAAAAAAAACATTAATATTCATTTTCAATACAGTTTTCATCTATCATTATTATATTTATTGGCATCATGTCTCTTCATCGTCTCAGGTGTGTTTGCTGAGAGTGTGTATTCTTCTCTCCATGGTGGTCTCCTGTAATGCCGAGTGCTACATTCAAAAACCTGAAGTTGATTTGTCATCTGTCGACGACATAACAGACCATCTACAAGGTAACCAAAACTGTCCAAAGCTTTTTCTTTCTGAAATAAATTTCTACTAAAAATGTAATTTCATGTTTATAAATAAAATATACATATGTTCTTTTGAATGCCATCTTATAAGGATAAACCACAACTGTTATAAAAGGTCATTTTTGTAAGCTCTCTAATGTCCCCAGTTTTAAATAATCATTGTTAATTATCATAAATAACAATATTTTGCATTTACAATTTTATCTGTGGTCCTGTGTATGTGCTGGTTTATTTAGGTTGTGTGGACTCTGATGGAGTAATCCATGACTTCAACTCTGAATGGGAGAAGGACTGTTACAACTGTCTTTGTGCACTATTTGGCATTAGATGCTGTAACAAGTAAGTTTAACAGTAGTTAGACTTCATATATTTAGTGTTTTCATTCATGACCATTCGGTTTTCAATACAAAGTTTGCTTCCATACATAATCTTGTGTGTGTGTGTGTGTGTGTGTGTGTGTGTGTAGGATCCCAACAGCAATAGAGCACCCTGATGAATGCGAGATGGTTGTTGACAAAACAACCTGCTCCTTCGCTCTAGCACTTGCTTCAGACCACAGCAAACCATGCCCATTTGCCTAACACAACTCTGAACTCAATCACACATCTACAGAATAATTCTGTGATTGGGTGAAAACCTGTATGATCTGATGATACAATAAAATGATTTTTATGGATTTCTCTGTATTTTAATCCATTGCAAATGTGTAGAATTGTTCATACGGTATGTTCATGCACATTTGCATATATCATCTTCTCTGCTGGTTCCTTAGTGTCCAACTTGAGAATATTATTTGAGCACATTACGTGTATTTTTTTTTCAATTTCTCTTTAGTTTTTGCTATGCAAAAAGTGAATGCAAAGTTTTTCATTTTGCTTTCATGTTTAATGTATTGTAACAACCCAAGAAGTGTGCATGTACTGTATAGCTGTCTTTAAAAATATGTGAATACAGGCCTACTTAATTTTTCATTTTTATTTGACTAATGTAAATAAAAACGTAAAGTTCCAGGGAATTCTTTGAATAGCCTGACCATTTACAAATAAGAACTCCCTTTAGAGTGGAGTATTTAGGTTTGCTCTTGTTCAATAAGGCTGGTAAACAACATTACTTTAAAAAAAAAAAAAAAAAAGCTAATGTGGAGGGCAACATTTTATCATCATGAAGTTTGTTGGGGTATAATTTTGTTAGACATGTTAGAGTAAGATTTTCAATTTGAAGAGCAATAATTGTTTACAAACATTATTATGTAGTAGATAGTATGAAGCTCCTCTGACCCCACGATTAAAAAACAATATAAAACATGTAACATGTACAACACAAGTATAAAGATACTTGTACAGGAATAAAAGTTTACAGACTCACTAAACACATTTATGTGTGTTTTAGTATGACAAATGTCAACTGTGTTGTAGATTAGCTTGTTATTACAGTTTCTGTTTATACAGTTAGGTGTGATATATCAAGTATTACTCCGAATTTACAGTGCTGTTTGACTAGAGATTAAATGATTTAACTGTTTAACCTGATTTGACTGCAAAGTTTTCAGTTATACAGAATGACTTTCATTTTGGTGCCAGTAATTATTACATGAAATAAACGCACAGGTAGACACAGTTATAGACAGTTTTACCTTTGTCCTTCCTTTTCTACTGCACTTCATTGCTTGACTCAAGAGGATCAATGTGACAAGACATTAAAACTCCAAACCCTGTGAGCAATATTGTAGATGCTGATGCAAAATGTATTAAGTAACATCACATAAAGATATTAATAAGCATGAATATTTAATAGTAACATTAAAAATGTCCATTTTTGTCATATCAATTCTATAGGACCCATATGAAGTGTTTTATTCTATTCATTTAAATGTAAATTTATTTTAATCCCTTATAGGTAAATTATTTAAAAGATTAGTTCATATAGTCATGCAAAATAGGTTAATATTTAAAAAAAAAAAATTATGTTCCGTGTATTGGCTGAATATATGGTTCAGTAGAGGTAACAAAAAGGCTTTTACTATTCTTTTTTAAAATGTCTATATGGTTTTTACTCAAATATATTTCACTTTAAATACAATACATATATATATTTCATCATATATATATATATATATATATATATATATATATATACAGTGGTGTGAAAAAGTGTTGGCCCCCTT
>NW_015551147.1:948156-956991 GCF_001515605.1 Sinocyclocheilus anshuiensis | reverse complement strand
ATCTGAATCTTTTAAGTGTGACAAATATGCAAAAAATTTAAAAAACAGGAAGGGGGCCAACACTTTTTCACACCACTGTATATATATATATATATATATATATATATATATATGAAAAATTATGAACACTTTCTTCACCATTTTAACTCATCACACATTACCATGTGACTGAAACTTGTTAGACTAGTTAAGTGTTAAGTTATAGTCTCAGAATCCCCAAATTGTTTAAAGAGAACTACAAATAAATGTGCATAGTTCCTCCCATTTCTAGGAATATTTACTAATTAACTTGCTTTAGAGCTACATAACAGTTATAACAAATAATTTCTTCTGAAAACATAACCAGCATAGATGCAAAAAAATTTCAACATTCAGCTTTTTTTTTCACAAAATAACATTGTTTAAATGTGTGTGTACTGTATGTACACTATATTGCCAAAAGTATTGGGACACTCCCTTCTAATGAACAGGTTTGACTACTTTAGTAATTTCCATGAGTGCACAACTAAATGATTAAGCATATAATAATATTCCAGGGAATTGTGTGCTTCTAATTTTTTAGAAACAGCTTGGACAGGACCCTTTTCTATTCTAAAAATTCAAAAAATCTGTGTATAAGACAAAGTTCAAAAATAAATTATTGATTCAGTCAGTGTGGAAGAACTTGACTGGTCTGCAGAAAGTCAAGTCCTAATCCCAGTTGAACACCTCTGGTGTGAATTTAAATGCAGACCTTGAGCCAAAAACTCATCACCAAACACCAATGACATGTACATATGGGTACAGTCATTTTAGACACTTCCAAAACTGTTGCAACAGAGATGGAAATAAAAATTTGCGTGCGTGCGTGTGTGTGTGTGTGTGTGTTTTCTGAAAATGTAATAAAAGTCTTCTGGATTGAACACGTTTTTTGTTTATTTGTTGATGTTTTTTAAATCTCATTATACATTTTGGAATGTCTTTGATGTATTCCCTATATGTTCCTCTAATATGTAATGCAAACAAATAAAATATTAACAAATATTATTTGATTAGTTAAAATTGATTAATCATTCAATCAACTAAGACTTGATGTTTAAGAGGATTCACATCACATACCATACTTCATGCATTAATAAACTAAAATAACAGAATAGCAATTTATAATTTAATCAAGCTAGTTGTATCATGTTTCTTCAAGCATTCAGGTTGACTAAAAAGTATTCTTGTATAAAATCAACTAATAATTTTGCATTCCTACACTCTTCAAGTTCTTAAGAATATTTACCAAAGAGCAAATTTAATAGAACTTTTATTTGAAATTCAAGCATAAAATTAATGTTCCGATATCTAATATCTACGCTGATCCCACCAATGTAAATTATTTAGTTTGGGTCAGGAAAAATCACGATTTGCCACATGTTAATTTAGAGATACATACAGTAGAGATAAATTTAGAGTATCTATTGTAGCATTTCAAAAGAGTTCTTAAAGTGCTTGTTTGGTATTTGAGTTGGTGTTTGAACTTTCCGTATTGCTCACCACATCTCACCACAACACGGTACGGTACAATTTTTATCCTAAATGGCATGTTTATGGGGTCTCTTCTGGTAGTGAATATTATGTATTTACTGTAACATGCAAGGAACATATATGGAGCAGATATAGTATTTTATTTATGGGTCTTTGTGCAATTTGATATAGTTGTATTTGGAATGTGTTTTGGTAGAGTTTTAATGTCCTCAGTTATACTTTGCAGCATATATTTACATCAAATCTAATGTACAACCAATCCATGTTAATGTCTCTGTTTGTATTTGTCCTTTCTTTCAGCTGAGACTCTTTGTGTTGCTTACAGCAGTGGTCTGCTGTAATGCCTGCAGAGCAGAAAAGCCGAACACCACTAAAAGTCAACAAGGTGATGTTACTACCTGGTCTATTGGGAAAAAAGTAACTATGGCCACATTTTTGCAAAATGTTAAAATATGTGGTTGCAGGTATGAACTGCTGTAGTTTCCAGATGAAATGTCCACTGACTAGCGCTAGGCTATAAATTGACTATGTGTGTGCGTATTTACTTCTATACAATTTTGTCACATCATCTCATTTAATTGTTGAAGAGATGACCAGTGTTGGGTGTAATGCATTACGAAGTACTTAAATCTGTAATTTAATTTCTTTTCACTTGAAAAGGTAAAGTAAGTGATTACTCTTAATTTTTCTGTAAGTTGTTCATTTCTGTAATTTTGTAATTACATTTACTTTTGATGTAGTTGCATTAAATACTGTATAGACGGCTATAGAACAATTCAGTATAAAACAATAGTGGATTTAACATCAAAATGTATAACATCTAATGTTAAAATTGAATTGAATAGAATAGAACTTTATTGTCATTGTTTAGGAACAACGAAATACAGTTTAGCAGCTCTTCAGATTAGCAGGTAACAAACAGTATGACTGTGTTTATAAACAACACTGTTTACAAGACAAGTAGACATTATAAACAGACAGCAACATTCAAGACAAAAGCATAAATACAAAAATATAAATATAAGAATATAATTACACTGAGGTAGTGCAGTGAGGTAGCGCAAGATGTAATAGTGCAGTATGGTAATCTAGTGACGACACTACTTTATTTCTGAATGATGCCTCCCAAATCCCTTTAGCTTTTAGATTGATTGAGTTCTATTTTCGGGTCTCTACCTAAATATCAGCAAATGTGTGTTAATGTCAATCAAACGCTGTAATATTCCCTCTTTATGCAACATTCCTGTGAAAGATCAAGTTACATGCTTAGGTATTGTAATTAATAAAGACCTAAAAACAAGATGTAAACTAAATTTTGACCCTCTAATAGTGAAAACCCAAAGGAAACTCAACTCGTGGCTGCAGAGAGACTTATCAATAAGAGGAAGAATTCTGCTCTCTAAAGCCGAAGGATTGTCTCAACTGACTTATACTGCTCTTTCCTTGGAGGCTGATAAAGGAACATTCAAAAAAAGTTGATAGCATGTTAAACAATTTTGTTTGAAAAAATAAAACCCACTATATTAGCAAATCAGTAATAGTGAATCTGGATTATTTTAGATTTTACTACCTTAACAACACTTTTACAATTAATTGGCTTAAGAATTTTCTTTAAAATCCCTCTTCACTTTGGAATATTATCCCTAATTTTATTTTGACTAAAGTTGGTGGCCTGATTTTTCTCTTACTTTGTAATTATAATGTTTCTAAGAGCCCAGTCTAACTTTCTAATTTTTAGTTGGACAGCTTTTTAACTCGCAAGGCCGACTTATTCAGATTTCTTACAGAAATATAATATTCCTGTATCTGCTGAGGAATATGCTGTTGTTTTTCATGCCATTCCTCCTGGTGTGTCTTTTCTGTTGCAAGGTATTCCATTTCCATGGCCATGTACTTACATTTAGCTGACACCATAGGCCGAGGGTGAACCAACTCCAGGGTAAGGCTAAAAGCAGCCAAATGTATTAACATCATAAACTCGTCTTTTTAGGCAAGAACCAGACATGGGTGTCCCTGTAGGCTAAAAAAATGTTTAATAGGACTGAATTTGTATTTAACGTGATTACAATTTAATAAAAACGTAAGAAATTGATAATTATATAACGTTTCCTTTCCACGGTTATTCAAACAGCGAATAAATTATATATAGAAAGTTACATTATCACTAGCATTGATCTATCGCAAGTTTAAGCACTCTCAAAAAAACAAAATTATCGTTATAATCACTGAAGCTGTATACACTGTTACATTAATCTCTTACTTACATTATACGTACATCTGCGCTTTGTTGTTTATGATGAGAGAATTCGGAAGAGTCCGGAATTCAGTCAGCGAACGCGCGCGCACTCAACAAAACTGATGAGTTTGAACATGACTCATCTGAACGCTTCTGATTGGCCATTGCATTCCTGAGCTCAACAGATATGTGTGTGATTGGTTAAAATGCGCAACACTGTAAAAACGCCTTAAGGGGTCCTATTATGCTTTTTTTAAATTTTTCAGCTTTAGTTATTAGGACCCCTTTAAATGAAATACAGTGCAACATGAGCAGATCTTAATTTAATGCCGCAATCGACACTGTCTATCCAATTTAGTGGAATTTTTGCCCCAAGTCCCTGTGGCCAGGGGAAGGCTAAGCCTTTCCCAGCCTTACACACGCTCCGCCTATGGCTGACACAATGATCGGAAATGTGTGCTTTTCTGTAGACCAACAGAAAAATAACTACAAAGTCAGGGCTCTCTTCCAGAGAGATATAACAACAATCCCATGTAATACCATATTGGAATAATATTTTGGAGAATATACCTTGGGAGAAAGTATGGACCTTGCCTCATAGGTAGGCTATCTGCTTACCAATAAAGTAAAATAAATAACATTTAAATTGATTCACAAATGTTTCCCAACTAAAGCTTTTCTTAGAAAATATAAGTTGGATATTGCAGTGAACTGCTTTTGCCATTCCTATAAATAAGACTTCATTCATTTGTTTTGGCAATGCGTCTATACAGAAGAATTTTGGTCAGATTTTTTTATGTTTATTCAATCTTATTTTGTAAGTGACTTTTCTTTTTGTTTTAAAGATGCATTCTTGGATTATTTTAATACTCAAAAGAGAATATAGGGAAATATTACATCATTAATTTGTGTTTGCTGTTGGCTAAATTTCACATTCACAACCAAACATTTACTGGCTCTAAACCTCTCTTTTATTTATTCAAAGTGGACTTAGACAAGTATATGCAAACTATCCAGAGTTCTGTTAATTTGAAAGCATTGAAAACGCTGTGTTCTGCTGTGGCTTTAGGTAATATACCTTTCCTGTCTTTGCAGCAAATACTGTATTACAGGGGTTTTGCTATACAGCAAAATGAAGTCCAGCAAAAGGGTTCTAGGAAGAAAAGCACAGAAACATTAAGTCATATTTTATTTATTTGTAAAGTCACCTAAAATTAAAATCAGTCAACTAATTTGAATTCAGACACTCTTAAGAATATAGTTCTTGAGAATATTTACCCAATAGAAATTTGAATAGAAGCTTTATTTGAATTTGAATTTCAATGATCAACTGAAAGTTCAAATATATCAAATTTCCACACTGCCCCCACCAATGTGAATTATTTGGTTTTGGATCAGTGCCATAGTTTTCCACCAATCACAGAAGTAACTAATGAATAGACCAATTGAAGCAGAAAACTTGAGGGAGGGGGTCACAATTATTCATTTTAAAGTCATGCCACCATACAGCTGCTGCTCACTGGTTGGAGGAAACATATATCAGTCATATATGTTAATTTAGAGGTAGTATTTATTGTAGCATTTGAAGAAAGTTCCTAAAGTGTCTATTGGTGTTTGATTGAACAGTCTTCTTGTATTGCTCACATCTCACCACAACATGGTACTGTACAATTTTCATCCTAAATGGCATGTTTATGGGGTTTCTTTCACAATATGCTGTTTTGGAGTGTTTTCAGGAAGTGAATATTCAGAAAGTTTTCTTCTGCAATATGGTGCCATGTAATTTTTTGTAACATAGAAGTAACCCATTGGGAAGAAACTGTATTTTATTTATGGGTCTTATGTACAATATATTTTAGATGTATTTTGTAAAGTTTATTTGTCATTGTGCAACTGTTATTTAAAATGCAATTTTATTCTTAGATTGCCTTTGTTATGTTGATTTTTGTATATGATTTGCAGCATATATTTACAACAAATGTGATTGAAAAACAGTCCATGATAATGTCTCTGTATATTTGTCCTGTCTTTTAGCTGAGACTGTGTGTGTTGCTTACAGCAGTGATCTGCTGTAATGCCTGCAGATTATAAATGTTTCCCACTCAAGATTCCACTAGCAGCCCAGGTAATGTTGCTATTTTGTCTATTGGGAAAAACGTAACTATGCCCACATTTTTGCAAAACATTAAGTGAAACGCCCACTTAGTGGCGCAATACCATGCCTATACGTGTGTTTTGGGAGATGAAAATTACGAATAACTTAATTATTGCTCACTGCGCATCTCTACTGCGGTCTGTGGAATGTTTTTCTAAGACAGTAACTGGCTTAAATGGCCACTGTGATTAGATTCGTGCATAAAATTAAGTAAAATAATATTTTTGTGTTTGTGTATTTATAATCCTGGACAACAAGTAATATTTGAAATACATGTCTATTCAGGTTGTGCTGACTCTGATGGAAACCTCCATGGATTTGACACTGATTGGGAGCAAGGACATGAAATATGCGTCTGTGTGGATTTTGGATCCATCTGTTGTGAACGGTAGCTTGCATTTTCATACTTGTACACATTAAAAATTATTATAAATTATATAGTGATGATTTTGTCAATTTTGTTGTGATATTATGTTCTTTATATGCATTATTTTTTTCTTTTTCTTTCTTTCTTTTTTTCATAAAAGGATTTGGGTGCAGGGTTGGAAATTAATGAGCTCTTAGAGGAGAAAATCCCCCCCAAAAATTCATCTTAATATTGCCTATTACGGCTGTCGCGATTTAAGTGAAACGTGAAATTAATAAAGTGTCGATGCTGATGAAATTGTACTAGTAATAGTCTGTAGTTTTTAGACGAATTGAAGTACCCTAATTGGTTACATTTAATTATTGTACGTGAAAGAAAACAAAGATAGGCTATCTTTAATAAAGGTGTTATTAAAAATGATCATTGTTGTTCCTTTGTGTTTGTGTGTGTTGTAACAGATTTGGTCATTGGGGACAGACTGATTATGACTACCATGGAGGGTAAGTCATTCTAATGACTCCAAAGAGAAAGGAAAACTTGAAATCGCATAATATGACCCCTTTAAGGTAATCACTTCAGCTTTTGAACGTCATATTATTTAATTACAAATATACAATTAATTTATACAAATAAATATTTTGGCACACAAAATGAGATGACAGAGAAACTCTCTTATTCACCATTTGATTAGCTATATGCGAAAGTAGCTAAATGACACATCATTCTGCCTAAAATCTCTTTTTGTAAGTCATATGGATAAGAAACTAAATAAAAGTTAAGTGATAAGACGTTCTATTTTTGAATAGACTATTTTATTCGCAACAATCTTTCTTAAAATACCTTACAGGGTTATGATAATCAAAACAGTCTTGAGCTAGATCAAGCTTTGATCTCTGCAAACCAAACTATCACTTTAATTAAACGTTTTTTTCCCCCACTAATAAAAAGATTTTATCATTAGTTAGATTCACACTGGAGAGCTGCGTTATAACAGAAAATCAAGTTATAATTCTAACTGAACGTGACACTGATTGTGGTTTTTCATGTTTAATGCTGTAAAGCTGCTTGATTTAAGGCTATCTATTGCATAAAGTACTAAATAAATAAACGTGAGTGACTGGACTTTACTGGAGTACTGAACTGCAGAGCTCAGGCAAACAGTAGCAAGAGATAGCTTGATTTCAAAGTTTGAATTGAATAAAAAATGACAAGTAAGCAGTCAGTAATAAAATAAGAACAAATAAAGAAATTACTAATGATAGCACAAATAAAAAATAACAATAAGCCAAAAATTGAAATAAATTGCTTTTTAGTTGTTCAGGTATGGTCTAACAGTAGGGCTATTAAGAGATTTGTTTTTTTTTTGTTGTTGTTGTTTTTTACCAATTATCCAAATAATGTTTAGTCCTAGAAAGCTATTATTATCAGAACACGTGAGCATAACATAGCGGTTAGCAGATCAATGAATGAGAGGGCAGCGTTTCCAGAGTTGCCCATATACCACACCATGTTACAGCACAGTAGGGCTATTGCAAACAGAAGCAATACTGTACTACTTAGATGTTTTCTGTCGGCTCGATTTTTGAGTGGACTTTGCTGTTCCGATGAGCATGAACGGTAGAGCCCTGCATTTCAGCCCGGGCCGACGGGCCCCGACTTTTTTACGCACCTCGGGCCGAGCTTCGGGCCAGTTTTCACGTCAGACGCGGGCCGGGCCTCGGGCCTGTTTTAGGCTTCTCCTTATTTTTATATTTTAGACATCCATCAGTTAGTGATGACATTTTTTTTTGCCGCGCTGGTGGAAACAACACGAGACCGTGCTACCGCGACTGTCAAGAGCGGCTCGACGGTGTTTAGTGTCCCGCAGCAGCAGTGTGCCGTCAGCGCAGCTGAACAGTTCTGCGTTCAAATGCACGCAATAGGCTTAAACTTGCCGCAAAGCACCGGCAAAAGTAATTACCATGAATGTCAGGGGGAAATAGTAAGGAGATATTTGAATTATTTACTAATAAACTAGTGTTTTCTGAGTCGGTGTCGCAAGGATGAAGTTGCCGAAGATCCTGACTTGACATCTCCTTATTAGACACGCCTTTAGAGACAAGTTTCCATTTTACGGATTATGATTATGATTATAATGAAAGAGTTTTTGTTATTAAGTAAGTAGTAATTTAAAGCTTTCTATAGATATATTTATCATGTCTGTGAGGCATGTATTCGCAGAGTTTCGGTTCATTTTTGTGAAGCGCTCCTGTTCAAGACAAGACGGCAGAAAGCGCATCACGTTTGATTACTTTATTTTATAAAAGCACAACGTTTTGTTGATATTGTGAGTGCTCACAAATAAAACTAGTATATGCTTGAACTGTTTTATATCTATAGATTTTATTTTAGGCAAGTGGTGATGATTTGAGAAGGCTAAATTGGATCAAACAGGCTCACTGTCTGCTGCTGGCCATTGGTCCTTACTTTAAAAAACAAAAACGTATAGCCTATTTAACGAACAAAAAATGCTCCAAACGTTTTTCTAAATTAACTTAATAAAAAAACGAAACGAAATATAACAAC
>NW_015551147.1:935043-948104 GCF_001515605.1 Sinocyclocheilus anshuiensis | reverse complement strand
GTGAGCCAAAATCATCACAATTAAAAGAACCAAAGACTTAAACTACTTCAGTCTGTGCGCATTGAATTTATTTAATACACGAGTTTCACAATTTGAGTTGAATTACTGAAATAAATGAACTTTTCCACGACATTCTAATTTATTGAGATGCACCTGTATAAGCTGTTTTGGGAGAAGGGGGGTAAAAAAACGGGCTCGGGCCGGTAATTCTGATAAGCTGTCGGACACGGGCCGGGCTAGGGCCTGAGTGTCTCGGGGCAGGGCCAGGCTAGGGCCTACATTTGAGGCCCGTGCAGGGCTCTAAAGAACGGTAAATGGGCTTCCTGAGCGGTATAATACGCAGAGCGTCACACCATGTGAAACCACCCCGGTTGGGAAACAATGCATTAGGTCATATGAGATCAAACGACTACTCGACAACAAAAATATTTGTCAGCAATTTTTTATTGTCGACGTTGTTCTTGCTGCAGACATGCACACAGGGCCGGAGTGGGACCCATTTTCAGCCCTGGAGTTTCATGCCTTAGACCGGCCCACTTTAGTTCACGACTGACTATATTAAAATAATGTAGTAATTAAAACCTCAGTGTATAAGTCTGCAATAGTGCACTACTCGCCTTGCAATTCATTGTATTTTTCTAGAGCTTTCTTTTTTATATCACTCTCAGAAAAAAAGGTACAAAAGCTGTCACTGGGGTGGTACCTATTCAAAAGGTACACTTTTGTACCTTTTAGGTACTAATATGTACACTTTAGGTACTAATTTGTACCTTTAAGGTACCAATATGGACTCTTTAGGTACAAAGGTGTGCCTTTTGAGAAAGTGACATCTTTTGTACCTTTTTTTCTGAGAGTGTGTATACTGGCCTTTTCAGCATTAGTGAATGCAAGTTTGACTAAATAAATAATGTAAAAATAAAAAAAAAAACTCCATATGAACTTGCTGGGAAGTGCTGTTTGTCAGTGTCCCAGAAGCTCTCCATTAGCAGTAAACTTCAAATGTCATGAAGCTGCACACCATCTCTCCACAGTATGTGTGAACAGAAATGTTCCAAAGAGGCAGGAAAGTCAGAAAAAATACCTTGAGGAAAGGGAAAAAAACGAAGAACAATTGTTATAAAACATATCCAGTCATTATAAATTGTTCAGTTGAGTGAAAGCAATGGATACAGTTGCAGTCTAAAGTTTATATACACCTTGCAGTTTCTGCTAAATGTTAATAATTTAAGCAATAAGAGAAACCTTTGGTTTGTTACCTGTAAAATATATGATGATTAGAGGGGGATCTGTAAATGCACACGTGGGAATATATAACTTGCAATTGGAAAAGATTTAAAGCATTTAAAATCCATAGGGATAATGACTTAATGGCACTTTTAGCTGGTAATGTGTGATCAGGGTGCGCTGACTGGGCAACAATTCATTAAAAAACTTCTAACATCACCTCTTCAGTACTGGTCTGCGTTTCCGCACTGTAACTTATCTCCAGTAACAAATCTGTACTGATCCTGCAAAATGAATGAATAACTCCAGATAAGTACAAAAATATTACATAGGCCCTATTACAAACACAAGCAATAACGGAACATCTCGCTCTTCAAATGCAAAAAGAAACAACAACAACAACATTATTTCTAGAGGTGGCTGGTATATTGAATATTACTGGTGGTTATAATATTGATTATATACATTAAATATTACAAGATCAGATCTTTGAATTTGGTTCAGTAACGTTAAATTTAATTTTAAATCGTTTAGTTCAAATAAAATATTGTATTTTCAGCAGCCAAATTTCTTGGTCAACACACGCGATCACATTCCGATATAAGAAATTATTATAATGCAGTCAAATCATAGGACGGTGAAAGCCGCACGAATGGCAAGACTAAATTAAGAATAAAGAAAGCTTATATCAAGATATACTTATGTGATTCATTATCTGCTGTACATTAAGTCTCATCAGTAGGCTAATCATCCAAACCATCCTGGAATGTTCCCTCAATAATTGCGTTTACAGAAACATGGCGGACAGCGCATTTTTCAAACTCTGCTGAAGTAGTGTGCCATCATGACATAGTATTTTTGGGGCATGCACATTAAACAAACGAGATTGGTGCGTGGTTACATGTAATTTTAGTTCAAGCTTTCCATTTCTGTTCAAATTCAAGTTGTTCTAATTTGTTGTGTAGTTAGACCAAAGACTACACTCTAAAAAATGCTGGGTTAAATATAACCCAGCGCTGGGTTAAAAAGGGACAAACCCAGCTATTGGGTTGTTTTGACCCAGCGGTTGGGTTCAAAACAACCCATTTAGAGTGTATGGTTAGACTCATTCATGACTCATTCACCTAACTAAAAGTCAGTCATAAATGACACTGTATGTCAAATATTATGTAGAAAATTAAACTTCATAGAGTTCATATAGCGCAGGTGATGAAAATTTCAACAATAAGTTTTATTGGAGTATACTGTATAAGAAAGTGTGAAAGTGTATTGAAGTTTAGAAGAAAAATACATTTCAAGTGCATTAGTGCACATGGTATAGACTAAATACATATAAATACATTAACAAATGTAATTTTGGAGAACACACTTAAGTTGAAATTAATATCATTTATTTGACATAAGCTATAGGTATATTGATAAAATACATCAAAATAAGTGTACTTATTTAAAGCACAATAAAATCATAATGTAAAATGTATGTTTACTTACATGTATGTTAATACTTAATTAGACTTTATTATAAAGTGCATTTTTTAAAAGTGCACTTATGTTAAGACCTATTGTCATTAAAGTGTACTCTCTTTAAGTACACTCTAAAAAAGCACTGGGTTGTATTTAACCCAGCATTTTTTAGAGTGTACACTCAAGTGGCCTTTAATTTCAATTATATTATATTATCTGCAAGTGCACTTTTTAAAAAGTATACTTTTAAGATTTGAATTTGACTTTTAATACAATTAAGCACACTTCTTTTTCACAAGGGATATGTTAAAATGTTAAATTAAAAAAATTAAAAACATATTCAACCCAGCTTATATATTTGTGTGTTGGAACAGACATGGCTATGATGAGGACAGCACTGCTCAGCCCACTGGTGATGACCACGTTTCTGAGGACATTGAACATGTGAAGTAACATCCTGTGTGGGGGTAATATTCTCTCATAAATGACCAGGCTAAACCATGCTGAATGAGCTTATTTAAACAGCCTTTTAAATAAACATAAGAGCATGCATCTGTGCTTGTTTGTGCATTTCTAAAACAATGTAGCCTAATGTGTGTTAATGTTAGACTTGAATGGGTTTCCAGCAGGCTTAAATAAAAAGAAAGAAAGAAAACCATGACATGCAGTGACTTGATGTGTGACCAAGTATGGTGTCCCATACTTGGAATTTGTGCTCTGCATTTAACCCATCCAAGTGCACACACACAGTAGTGAATACACACACACAAATAAAAAGAAAGAAAACCATGACATGCAGTGAGGCCAAGTATAGTGTCCCATACTTAGAATTTGTGCTCTGCATTTAACCCATCCAAGTGCACACACACACCCACGACTGCCCCTAATGCAGTTTGTCTTTCCTGCCACAGTTGGGCAGCAAACAGTGTACAGTATTAAACAGGTTTTGCTCATACAAAATGAACACAGAATAAAGATTAATACAGTGTGGCATAATTTTGATCATATTCAGTAGTAAAATTATCCAGGTTTCTGCGCAATTGTAAATGCATTTGCTCTATAAATGTAAAATTGAAGTGGGCTATGTGTAATAATAAAGCAGTGGTTTCTAAAGAGACAATACATACTATATTGATACTCAGAAGAATAGAACAGGCTAGAATAATAATATTTAAATGGAGCTTTACAACTCCAAGAAAGTGAGTTACAATAGTGGTTCTTGTAGCCTACTGTAAGCCTTTTTTAACCCAATATGATCAAGCCTAATTATTATTATTGTTATTATTATTATTTTCTTTTTTGCGGCATTGAGCATTATAACCAATCACACACGTTTCTGTTGTGGTTATGCAATGGCTTACCAAAGGCATTTAGATTAGTCACCACTGGAGTTTTGTTCAGTGGGCGCGCACGCACTGACTGAATTCTGAATTTGTAGTCTATAACAACAAAGTGCAGAAAGGATGTATTATAATATATTTGCTATATATATTTTGCTTTTACAAGGGAACATTTTAGAGGTTTCTCTAACATTCTGTAATATTCTGTGAAATGCTTGTGCTTTCTAGAAAATTCCAGAATATTGTGGGACTGGTCATAAAAGACAAAGATCATCCAACGTACACAGTATTATTACAGTATTATGCATATACCATGTAATTTTAATGCATAATAATTAGCTTGTGTAATTTGTCAACTTTTTATTAGCACTGTTAATGATGCACACGAATGTTATTTTCATATTCAACATGTCAGTCTTCATAAAAAAGCTTCATAACAAAATAACAGCGAAACAAAACTTTTATTTAAAAAAAAATGTTTCAAGGTGTAGGCTAATCGATATCTGGCAACATAAGGCTACGTGGTTTTTCCAACCAACCAATCAGAACGCGGAACGCTGATACAATGGACGCCAAAGCTGGGCTGCATTCAGCCCCGACAAAACGGTGCAAAACGTTTTTTAATCGGAAATGGTGGTGCGTTGAACCCCTGTTCTGATGACGCAAGAGTTGCAACTATGGCAGCTAAGAAGGCCATTCTTTGTGTTCTTACCCTGTTCTGATGACGCAAGAGTTGCAACTATGGCAGCTGAGAAAGCCATTTTTTGTGTTCTTTTTTGAAGAATTTTCGGAGCCTGATGAAATCGGAATAAATACGTGTTTAATACTGCAAAATACGCTCAATGTTACAGTCACTGCCCTTGCCGTCCAGAATAAAAGAGAACATCCCAATCGAGTGAAGGGATTTGTGGAAACTGTGGTTCCTAATTATTGTGATCCAACATGTGCCTCGCATTTCAGGATGAAAAGACAAACATTTCAGGTGAAGGATAATCCACTTCTTACCTCCGAGACTGTGTTATGGTCTATATGACCTTATTATTTTTATTGTATTAGGCTTATCATTATTGCTGATCACTGTTGTTGTGCAATGTTATTGTAATATTTAGCATTATATAATCAGAGGAGTATAGAAAAGTTTATGAAAGTGTCACTCCACAATAAAATAGCAAAATATATAAATATGTATAGTATTTTTTATGTTACATTAATCAGTGTCTAGCACACCTTCCCAAGGAAAGGATATGGACCAGAAGACATTGCAATTAGCCTACTAAATGATATTTAGACAGACTTAAATAAGTTCCAGATCTATACATGTGCTCTTATTATTTCAGTTATTTTGCCTTCAATTTAAATAAACATGTGCAAACAATATACTTGCTCTTGTGAATTTATTTTGATGTGAATTACATTGTGTGAGCTGTCTCTTTAATACCAATTGGTTTATATACATGTTGCTGCTGATTGGGCTGACATTTTTGACACACCCATCAAACAAGAGAAAACGTATCTCAAACCCCGTTGGACACCGTTTCCAGGAAACATGTCGTTCAAACCGGAAACCGCAGCAAAACGTTGCGCACAGGTTTGAGCTTGAACTTGCCCCTGTTCTCTGCTCACCTGAATCCCTTTGTAAAGTCGACTACATATTTCATAAAACCTGCTTTTGGCAACTGAATAATTTGAGGACAGCGACATAAATACTTACAACATTTTATTATGTAAACAGGCTTTGTAGTATCTTTGTTATTGTTAATATGAAGCAAAGAGCTTTAGCAGAGCTGGCTCATCATGCAGTGCATCGTTCATGTCACACGTGGGCAGTAAACACAGTGGAATTCATGGGGGTTATGCAGTGTGAAGCCCAGCAGAATAGTTACTACAGAGACGGCACATTGCAAGGATGTGGGCTCAGAAGAAGCCCAGGATGAGAGAGAGAGGGAGAAGGAGATGAGTGTTAAGGTAGAACATCTGGAGCTGGCTGAATCAGAGTGTTTATTCCCCGACTGCCTGGCAGCAATCTGCTGTAGAAGACACAGGTGAGTTCTTGAAATGCTGCACACAGATATGCATGTTTCTACATTATATATTCAAGGATTAAAAACATATATACACTAAATTACATATTAAACTTGTTTATTTCAACAGTTGTTTTATTTTATTTTTATATTTTTTGCAAAGGTGACTGCAATTCAAAGTGCTGTGTTCAATTTATGAATTTAACAGGGACACAGTTTCATTATTTTGAGAGCATCTTAATGTGGTTGAAGTTTGATTCGCTGTGACCGGGTGATATTAAGCCTCTGTGGATGCTAAGTAGAAAAAGTTGTGCTCTGTTCAGTATTTGATATCTGATTAAATGCTCTTCCATTTTGGAAACATTGATATAGTAGCCCACATCAGACATACATGCACACATGCCTAGTTGTTTGGGAAGGTTGAAAAAGCTTGTAGTAACCCACAGTCATCTGTTGGACAGGGTCCAATGTTGACATAGACTGCAGCTCTTTGGTGTTGCCATGAAGTGTGGACACACAAGCAGTTTTCTCCTTTGCTCACTTAAATGCAAGCACGTCTCCTCAGGTCAGTATATTTGTGCATGTGGGCACTATGGCGACAGAATTCAGAGATACTAATGACTTTATTTGTAGCATATTTGACTTAGAATGAAAACCTTTCTCAGGGTTCAATTCATACCTTTTTAGGGATGTTCTGCATCTGATAAGTCACGTCACATAAATAGGGTATGACCACAACATTATGTGTGGAGAGGATTTTCTAAGAGAATTTACAATGACCCTTGACCCAAAGGAGGTCAGAGGTCAACACAACAGCATCTGTGATTGTTTTGAAAATTAAATTCATGTAGTTTTTAAGTAAATAACTAAAACCATCTAGAATCCCAGAATGCACCAGAAATGAACACAAAGAGTATGTTGCCATATGGCTACACCATGCGGTAGAGGTTAATATCATCTGTAATCTAGAGCTAAGGGTTTGTATTATAGTTGAGTCAGAATGTCTGTGTGTTTGAGCAGATGTGAGTATTTTTACGGTTTGGTCAGTGTGACATGTAAACTGCCTTATAGGGGAAATCCACACCTGTAGGTGAAGAATGGGGAGATGATGTAAGATTGGGATGATTATGAAAGGGAGAGAAAGACAAAGAAACTGACAGAGAGTGAGTATGGTTAATGGAGGTTAATGTGATCTTCTCTCTCTCTAAGTCCCATCACAGGTGAAAAAATAGCATTTGATGATATTAAAAAAAGGATATCAGTTGTAAGGCAGGGTAGAGATCACTCTTCCTATTTTCCTTGCCTTGTCTCATTAAAAACACATCTGCATGTGATACAGGAACTTTTATGTCACATCAGGTCATTTTAATTCAGACTAATAGATTTAAACTTTTTTTTTAAAGATGATGTAACATTAAAACTATCCAGAAACTGTTTTAGACCTTCATAGTTTATTTTTGCTTTGCAAATGATGCTAAAGTGTGAAAATATGGTTTAATTTTTTGTGGTGGGAACGCCCACACATTTGACCATTACAAACTGATTTTAGACTCAGCTTGGCTCTGTGTTTGCCAAGTAGCAGATATGTTTAGCCATGAGAGAATTCTAATATTATAATATGATTAAATGATGGACACTGATTACAACAGGAAGTCCAAAATTATCTCATTATGTCTATCCTCTGAATGAGAGAGAGAGAGAGATAAAGAGAGATATATACGATACAGCCAAGCATGAAAATGTAATTTGTTGTGCAAATAAAGGATGATTATGCTCATTGTTGCATATCTAGCTCTGAAAAGCCTACAAAAGCTAGGTATGCCTTTTTACTTTAGACTAAACCTTTCTGAGATCAGCTGGGATATAGTGAACTAGGCTAATGCCTCTTTCACATGATTCTCATTAGGGCTTCAACACAATCAGTCTCTGTGCCGTCTTGTTTTAATTTTTGTGCCGGCGCCCACATAATGATATGTCATGCAAATTGTAATGATTGGCTGTGCTGCTGTCATCAGTTACTCACCCTCATGTTGTTCCAACCTGTATGATGTCTTTCGTGGAACACGAAAGGGGAATGTTGATGCTACTGCTTTCCATATAATGAATAATAACTTAAATTGCATTATCTTTGTTCCAGAAAGCTATTGTTTGGACTTGGAATATAGCCCATGATTCATATAGACTAGTGTCATGAAACGTTTTAACCTTTTTTGGAGCTTGACAACCACTGGCCACCATTCAATTTCATTGCATGGAAAAGAGCAGGGTGAACATTCTGCCTAATTCATGTGCTGTCAGAATTAGCATAAGAATGAATTATAATTAAAAAAAGATAATTTTGATATCAGAGTGTTTTGAGTTGCCCGTGAACTGACAGAAGAGAGAACCATTGCTGTTTTGTTTGTTTATTCCCATCGGATGTATTTTGCTTTCTCTTGCTGTTACAGTAATGCATATTTATGTATATAAATAACTATTGCATATTGTACATATTTTACATTGCAGAAATAGCATTTATTCATTCATATTCAAGTTCCTGAATCATTAGCAAGCTGACTATCTAGATAACACTGGCTTCTAATGTATACCATAATGCAGTAATATTTATATGATTGCCAACTAATGGGATGCTATATTTTATTAAAAATCCACTAGACATTGACTAAATATCTTCTACACTTTGTATACGATTTCTACAAGAAATAAGCAAGAAAGAACCTGCCGTCCTCCTTGTACTTGACTTTATAAATGGGAAGTAGCATTTTTTAATAGCATAAAAAGACAGTATGACATCTCCTTGTGTTCCACTGAAGAAAAAAAGTAATGAGGGTGAGTTACTGATAATCAATTTTTCATTTTGAGGTTAACTATCCTTTTAAGAATTTAGATTCTTAATGATGAATGGAATGTGAGGAGCTTTTCAGACAAATCAAGAACTGTTGTGCAGTGAATTCAATGAGCTCTTTGTGTGTTAGTGTGTGTATTCAGAGCATCTATAGATTATCCATAGAACACTCAGATCGATATGAGACCGTTCTGGTAGCCTGCTACCCAAGACACACACAAATAAAACACTACAGTCTCCAATACGCTCTGTGGATACGTTGCTGAGACAAAATGATTGCATTCACATTTTGAGCCATTGCAGGTCTTGATCAATGGCCACCCCCAAAGGAACATCTATAATTGGATGCACTTCAAATCCCTCAGCAGGTCACAGTATAATTTCCCCCACACACTTCTCTTTTATCTCTTTCCCATTATTTCCAACTACAGAAAAAGTAACAGATCGCCTTTTTATTTCTAATCAAAGGTGTCAACCCAACTCTCTCTTGCACAAAGATGTAAAGGTCTATGTTCTCAGAGGAACTCATGATATTGTTCTGTAAGGGTCACTGTTTGGGACTGAGTAAAACCCTTGTCTTTAAATCACCTTTAAAATTTTTACACTTTTATGTCCTCATGATTTCCAAAATAACTGTTAAAGCCTCTACAGTGTCATAGCTGCTGAAATGCATGCTGAGTGCCCCAGGGGTGTGCACGTCTAATTTAGATGCACCTCTTTGTTATTTTCAGACTCCCAAGATGCTTTGCTCTTTGGCGCTATCCTGAGGTGGCCAATGTCGTCGGCTCTCTTTGACATGCCGTGGTGGCAGGCGCTCTTAAACTCCACCCTCAGCCTCAATCAAAGCAACAGTAGTTTGTTCCTGCTTGATGTCCCCTGCTGGCAATCAAGAGCCATGACACTTACACTAGTGCTATGCTACTGCCTGGTGCTTATTTTGGGCTTGCTTGGTAACATCCTCCTCATTTGCATTATTATGCACCAGCGGGACCCTCCTAACGTCACAAGCATCCTCATTGCCAACCTTTCAGTTTCTGATATCCTGGTTAGTGTGTTCTGCCTTCCCTTCACAGTGGTTTACACACTCATGGACCACTGGATCTTCGGTGCGCTGCTATGTCGCCTAATGCCATTCGTGCAGTGTGTGTCGGTGACCGTTTCAGTTCTGTCTCTGGTTTTGATCGCACTTGAAAGGCACCAGCTCATCCTGCATCCATCTGGCTGGAAGCCGAGCATCCCGCAGGCGTACATAGCTGTCTTGATTGTGTGGCTGCTGGCCTGCGTAACATCATTACCTTTCCTGGCGTTTCACTTGCTCAGCAGTGAGCCATACAGTCTGCTTCCTGCGCCGCTCAGCCAGCTGCAGGCCTGTCTAGAAGTCTGGCCCTCTCAGCAACACAAACTAGCCTACACCACCAGCCTGTTACTATTCCAGTACTGCTGCCCGCTGCTCCTCATGCTACTTTGCTATCTTCGCATCTTCCTGCGGCTGCGACGCAGACAGCGCATGCTGGAGCGCCAGTGCAGCCGCAACCGAGAGGATGAACACCGGCGAATGATACACAGCAAACGCATAAATGTCATGCTTGTCACTTTGGTGGCTGCATTTGCTGTGTGCTGGCTGCCATTAAATGCCTTTAATGTGGTGGCGGACTGGCACCAGGAGGCGCTGCCCATGTGTTACCACAATCTGCTGTTTTCACTCTGCCATCTGCTGGCCATGAGCTCCACCTGCGTCAACCCCATCATCTATGGCTTCCTCAACAGCAACTTCCGTAAGGATGTGGCCTCCGTGGTGCTACACTGCCATTTTCAGCCACTCGAGGACAGCTACGAACACTTTCCGATGTCCACAATTAACACTGATGTGTCACGGACATCTTTTAGAAACAATTCTGTGTAATTGAGCTAATTGCTCAATGTTAATTAATCTTAACATCAAAACCAGTGTTTAGCTTAGATCAGGGGTCACCAAACTTGGGCCACATCCACATGAAGCCAGAGCTTTCCCTATCCGATATTTTTTTTCCTCGTTCTTCCGTCAACACGGCGTCATCTCAAGAAATATCTGCGTACACACAAAACCACTGAAACCGACACAAAACAATGTAGTATACATTAAGCATGTGCATAAACCTTTCGCGCTGTATACAAACCCTACACAACAACAAGAAGACGAACATGGAACAATACGTATATTAATCTGAGTTAATGTTAGTTCTGTCATGACAACTCTTGGAGTGATTTGCATGGTAATATACATGACAATGTTAATGTATTTAGTCTTGGCGGAATAGATCTGCTACGCTGCTGCTGTGGCAGAGCAAGTACCGAGATTTGCTACTGCTAATACATCCACAACATGCTGCTGTGAGCATGTAAGGAATATTGTTGCTGCACATATAACATACATGAAATAACCCCCATATAGTATACATCAGCGGTTCTCAATTCCAGTCCTCGCGTACCCCCGCTCTGCATGTTTTGCATGTCTCTCTTTGTTAACACACCTGATTCAGATCATCATCTCGTTAGAAGTGAGCTCCGTGCATGAACTGTGTTCCGATTGACATGGTCCCTACACAGTGTCCATTGCTCACTACTCCCTGAGCAGGGGAAATCCGTTTAAGTTTACTTCACTTCGGAATATTCATTTACAGATTTGCGCTGCGCCGCTGCCTGCAGCGTCTTCACACACATATGAAACTTACTAGAGAAGCGTGAAGTGGGACATAATATACCTCTGTAAATAAATACAATTTAAATTTACGTCTCGCACACTTATATGCCCTTTGTATGGAACATATACGCTCCCTTCAAACTGGAATCATGGAGGAATATCCGGTAATGTCCACTTCGCAGGGCACTTACAGTCAAATATAACAAACGTCTGAAGCAATAAGAGAACCATACAAAATGTGCAGAGCGGGGGTACGCAAGGACTGGAATTGAGAACCGCTGGTATACATGATCACCACGTAGCAGATCTATACAGGTGGAGCTGGGGAAGGTGAAGGGTTTCTGAAGCACGCTGCTACAGCAAGCACTAGTAATATTTGAATGTTGAGCAACGAGCACATTGGCTACCGATAGAGGAGAGGACCAGCTGTGCTGTGTAATAACGATGTCATTATGTCAGATTGAGTTAGACCTATCCGACTGCGCCATCTAGAGTTTCATGCCAGAACTTTGTATTTAATAAAAATACATTGTTTGTTCATGTTGTTGTTGCTGTTACATGATGTAGCGGTATCTGACTAGTGTTGAGGCGTGGGGTGATGACATCATCGTTAAAAAAAAAAAACGGATTGGCTGTACACACAAAAATGCAAGGGTGTCGTTTTCAGATTTATCCACTCTGGGACCTGGTTTCAAAAAATTGCCGTTTCCGGCGCCCAAAACGCCAGATCTGTCTGGACGAAATGCTGATACGATACAAAATTTTTACATATACTGTACAGCTAAATGCGTCACCGTGTGGACAGGCCCTTGGTCCTGGAGGTCCGGTGTCCTGCAGACTTTGCTCCAACTTGCTTCAACACACCTGCCTGGACGTTTCAAGTATACCTAGTAAGACTTTGATTAGCTGGTTCAGGTGTGTTTAATTAGGGTTGGAGCTAAACTCTGCAGGACACCAGCCCTTTAGGACTGAGTTTGGTGACCTCTGGCTTAGATCAACATCAATTGTTCCACTCCAGCGCCAAAACTTTCACACAGATGCCAGCCCTAGACTTAGCTCTTTTAACCCATATGGCAAAAAAAAAAAAAATTTTCTGGCCAAAATATATTTCAAATATATGGTACATACATGTTGTAAACATCACATTGAAAATATATTTTGTTTAAACCTTCGAATGCCAAAATATATTACAAAATGTTCTTCAAAGGGCAAGAAAATACATTTGCTTATCTTAAAAATATATTTTGGAATTTATTTAGATTATTTAGATTTTCAATGAATATATATACATTTCTGAGGACATATAAGTACCTAAGTAAACATATTTATGTGAACAACATCTACTGAGTGTGGATTCTGATTGGTCCAGGAAGGAGGATGTGACTACAACCTAGGGCTGGACGATATGGCCAAAATTTATATCACGGTATATTTCTTAATTTCGGTCGATACGATATAATTCCGATATCGATATGAACACTATTTAT
>NW_015551147.1:926315-934779 GCF_001515605.1 Sinocyclocheilus anshuiensis | reverse complement strand
ATATTTCAAAATTTTACTGTTTTTGCTGTACTTTGGATCAAATAAATGCAGCCTTGTTGAGCAGAAGAGAATTCTTTAAAAAAATTTAAAAAAATACAACAACTTTAAAAATCTTACTGTTCAAAAACGTTTGACTGCTAGTGTAGGCTGATATGTAGGGGAAACTGGTAATGTATATCGAAATATCGGAAATGTGTTTAAAAATCATATCACCGTAGTTAAAAAAAATAATATCGCGATACATATTGATATTGAATTATTGTCCAGCCCTACTACAACCCATTTGATTTCTCAGGACTGAATCCTTCTAATCCTTGTGTCATAATATCAAAGTATATAATGCACATTGATTATGTCTCTTGTAGAGTTTTAGATTGCAAAAGCATTTTACTCTGCTAAATCTCATGGAATATATACGGACAATGAAGCAGAAGGTGATTTCTCAGCTGTGTACTTTTTTCCACTCAAACACAATGAAAACTATAAGGACTGAATTAGTCGAAGGCAACACTTGCATTTGAGACATGATCTCTTCTTTCTTGAGGCACAGAGCTAAGTTTGGAGGTATTTGCAGTGTACAAATGCCTGGAAATTGCAGCTAGCTAAACCATAATGCTAACCCTAATGCCTAGCGTAATGCAAGCTAAACCCCACAATAAATCTGAATATACCTGTCAGATTATATTGTCAAGCTGCAGCCTAAAAAGGGGAAAACTGACAATATCCACTGGGCAAACAAAACTGGGCTGGAGGGTTTTTTTTTCATTCTGCTGTGGCTTATTTTTGTGACTCATCCTTCCAAACAAACGCACACACATAAACTCAGCACAAATCATTTTTGTAAGATACACTCTTTGAAATGTACTATCAAATATGTAGTTTTTCAGAAAATGTTAACTAATCTGTTCAGATTGTTGATCTGATGTCAGGCCTTATAACTTGCCTGTCTGTCACATAAAGACATGAGTAATATGTTTGTATGATAAAGGGGGTTCTGGTACAATCCTTTTTTTTTTTTTTCAAGTGCATGGTAAGAGCATGCACATTTTAAGATTATTCGATTTCATGATTTAGTAATGCAGAGTTGTAACATAATCAACTTACAGGACTGAGTGCTTACAGGCAGATCAGATCCTTAGACATAGAACAATATCCAATAATAATTGTTTTTCCATTTTCCATTATTCTTGTCATTGTCTAGGAAATGGTTTGTCTTATCTGTAATAGTGAGATTCTCTTATTCCCTTATACAGTCACACTTTATTTATATACCTTTCTGATTGACAGAATTCCACTATAAAATCTTACCTTTTTTTATCATGTGTAAGTATGCTCTCATTAATATCTGAATGCATTCAGCAGCCAGCAAGATTGTAATTACCCAAACGTCTAAACAGATTGTAATCCCTGAATTGAATGTGACTAAATCTTATTTTGGTGTTATATATTTTCAGGTTTTGTGAAACATTATAGATGTTTACTGTTCTGTTCTGTATCTTTGTAATGTCATATCCATGGGTGGAACATCAATAAATCTCTTTTATGGGCAATTGGGATGATACCAAATGTTATAAAAAGGAAAGCAGAGATTTAGAGGGAGAAGTAAAGAGAAGAGAGGATAGATGAGTTTAATATGAATTTTCCTGGAACTGTACACTTGGCTCATGCTATAAGGTTCTCTATGCATCTGTTTATCTGTATTTCTTCACTACACCTAAAATTGTTGTGATGCTGTTTAGTTTTTGTAAATATGTCAGAAAGTTAGCACATAAATTAAAGGAAAAGATTGGCTGATGTAATTTAGTTAGATTTATAGTGCATTTGATGTTATGTCTCTTAGCACTTTATCTAATGGCCTGGAATATATTTTTTTATTATTACAGATATGTGTCTCAAGCATGTTTATCTGTCCACAGGTTGACGTTTAAATCAGCAAGTTTTTAAATTACCTTAAAAGGTAGGCTATTTCTTTTTTTTCTTAGCAGCAAAATGATACAGGGCATGGTAATGCATCAACATATCAAACATCACACTGGTGTTGCTGTCTGTCTGACCATGACTATACATTTATTACACGATTCTCTTCTGGTCATTCGCGGTATTTAGCGGTTAAACTGACCGTTCATCAAGGCAACATTGAATGTTGGCGCTACTTTCTTTCGTATCACTTCGCGCCAGTTCGCGGCCTCTTGTTCATAACAGCGCAAGATAGGTGGCTCGGGAGTCCGGGTAAAGAATGACAACGCTTGGAAAAACAAGGAAAGTGTAAGAGACAGATGGCCAAATGAGACAATTTATAGTGAAAAAAAACAATGGTTACTACACTTTTACTACAATAAAACCATGGTTAATTTTCGTAAGGGATGCTACTTCTGAATTTCCCTTTAGAACTTAATATAGTAAAACATATTAAGTTGAAATATGTTTGTTTTTGTATCATTACAGTAGTTATTAGAAAACGACCTTATATGTGAATATTATGCTTATACTGAATATTAACTTTGACCGTATAAACTTTAATCAGAGCTTTACAAAACACCCAAATAATCGCATTAGAAACTGTGAGCTGACTGATTCACTCTGCCTCCCTCTAATGGTCACCAGTGGAACAGTGGGAAACTTTGAGCTCGTTTTACAAGATTCAGTACAAACATACCACTTCAATCGATAGTAAAGCCCATTCTGTGTCAAGATCGTACTTTTCAGCTAAAGTGAATAATAACTTTCAAATGACTTATCAAGCTTAATGTTTGAAAAAGATTTAGCGTTTCTTTAAAAAGTTTAGGCATCACTCCTGAATTAATACTACATTTATCCTGAAGAGGGTGCCGTTGCTCAATTTATTTCTTATGCATATTTTTATATTTATTTAAATAACATATACATGTATGCAGATATTCTCATGGGTTTATTTTCTGTTGTATTTAATAATACAGATTTGTTTTGAACTTTGTATCAGGATGATTCATGTCAATCTTCTCATAACAGACCTTAGAATTCAACTGTATTTCTGTTCAAACTCTCTCTCTGTCACACACACACACACACACACACACACACTCACTCATTCAAGCACTGTCTGTCTGCCTGTTATTTTTCCACTGCTCCAAATGGAACATGCCAATAGTTATGTCTTGTATGCAACAACATGACAAGGTAAATTTCCTGTCGCTAACAGCGCACACACCAGCATATACAGCTGGTAAATATTGGGACTGGTAAATAAATCCCACAAATAAACATAATTCAGAGATATTATATTACTGTGACAGATCTTCACTAATTATAGCAAACTGTTTGTGTGTCTTATAATGCAAATTATCAATGAGATTTACAGACTAAACAAAGGAACCAGGAAGCTGTCACTGAATTATCTAATATGAACAGTACTATATCTGACTGCGTGCTATATCAGCAACAGACACTTACTGAAAAATCCAGAAACCATTGCCATGTTACACCAGTTCATCGGATTCAGCTGGCTATGGGGAGTTTGATGCACCTTTCAAAATGAAGCTGTTATTTTCAATTCTAATCATTTGCAGGGTTATTAAACAAGTCTTTAAGATATTTGTTCTCCACAATGTAGACAAAACCAGACCCTCACACACACATTTATGTGTCATTTACAGAAGAAATAATGAACAGTTCAAGGTTGTAAAGGTAAATGATATTTTAAAGTTGTCAGTGGATGATTTGGGTTTCTCATACTCTGAAGACCAAATGTCCAGTTATAAGGCGACATTAATTAGTCACACTTCCAAAGCTGAAAAACCAACAACTCAGACTTTCCAGATCGCCCAGGAAGTGTAAATGAGACACTCAATGAGAAAACGGTTTCCTTGGCTTTCCTGCAAGGAAAAGGTGGTTACTGATGTTAATGACAGAACAAGGATGTTTGTCATAAATCTTTTTATTGTCACTTAAACTTAACATAATATTGTATAAAACAAACTCACTGCAATAAAAGAACAAGACAGATACATCATATAGGGGGACAGTGTTATATTTTATATAGAATTATTTTGCACCCTGTCAAAATGTTTACTCAAGACACAAAGCAAGTCTTCGGTCAAAAGTGGCCTTTTCTTAACATTCATTTATACATAATATATTACAGTTCTACAACATATACTGACATGAAATAATGACACTGGCATTTCACATATACAGTAATAAAAGATACAGTGTTGTCAGGGACCAGCCTGTCGAAAAACTGTGGAGGATGACTATATTATCAGGCGCACACATACAAATACATTGCAGGTCACAGAATCAAATTATTGTCTCTCTGTAGGTTTTTTTTTTCATCAGCATATTCTTATATTTCTAAATGACTAACAATTAGAGATGCAGAACATGCTGAGGTATGTCTTAAAATTAAAATGTGGCTAAAGCTAGTCAATTTAAAAACAAGGCCTCTCTCTACCACTTAAATTAAATTTGTTGTCACTTATTAGAGAAAATAAAAGCAGATAATGCACAGGAAACTGTTGCAAATCTGTTAAAAAGTGACAAAAATAATGTGCAGTTACTATTTAAGAGTGCATTAAAGTGCAATTCCAAGTCCTTGTTACTCCAGAAATAACAAAAGAAATCTTCGGATTTGGATTTTTAAAATGCTTTTCATGGAAAGTGCAGTGAAAAAAAAACCTATTCACAAATTATATAATTCTCTGAAGCTTTCGGTCAGAAATGTTCTCATTAATGAAAATGTATGTTTACAGGTTGGTGATAGCCACGTGCAATACAGTGAGACCCTCTAAGAAAGTAAAGTTTACACAATTCAAGTGATCAAGATCTACAAAAAACAGCTTCTGTGTCCAGTAAACAATCTACTGAATATACTATTAGCAAACCACTTCTGCTATATATAAGCCTAAAAAATGAGGCAGTCTTTATATAAGCATCTAAGAAAAATGAATATGCCCTCTCAAAAATGGCAAGGTTCGTGGGTCATGTATTTTCCTTCCTTTTCGCATTGAACAAAATAAAAAGTCTGGTACCATGAGAAGTCCCCTGGCAAAACCGTACCAGGTAAGAAAACCGTAAGAAAAGGAAGACAATCTTCTACATGTTCACCAGATTGTTAAGGCCAAGGTCAGTTAAAGACCTTTAAGGTATTGTTCAAGCCACTGAGGCTACTTTGTCACAATCAAGAGTGGGCTGTTGAGAAGTGTTGACGACCTCTTTTGCAGGAGAATTTCCCTCCTCTGATGTCCTGTTCCAGCAAGGCAGAGTGGCCAAGAACAGAAGCAAACCAGACACTAAAACACAAGTGCCACTGAAGTAGAATGCCAAGTCATATGACTGAGTCCAGTCAAAGAACCAACCTGTAAGAAAAGAAAACACCATCAGTAAAAGTGTTCGAAAACTCCCCACAGTGAGACATCACTCCATTGGTGGAACATACAAGGAATATATATATTTTCTTCTGTATTTTTTCTTTAGTACTTTTCTGTTCATGCAAGCTTTTGTCTTCAATTTTAACCATGGTTGTGTTCATTAGCTGCTTCTTACCTACAACAGGTGGCCCGAGGGTGATTCCAAACCCTCCGAAGCACATGAGAATGCCGTGAGCCTGACTGAGTCTTTCAAGGCCCACGATCTTGGTAATGATATAGGATGTGAGAGACCAGTTCCCTGAGAAAAATCCAACCATGGCCGACAGAACTTGCAGACCCATGTAGCTTTTAGACACAGGAATAAGAAGCAGAGCCGCTCCTGTGCCTGTCACCGTCAGGGCGTACAGGTACAAGCTGTTCACCCATCGCATGTCTGCCAGGATGCCCAGAACCAGTTTACCGATGCCTGCTGTCATTGAAACGATGGAGACGAGGGGTATTAGTGCAATCCCGTCGATAAGCCCCTCGCTCTGGGCTACGTCCTCCATGAAGAGCACAGGTGGAAACGCCCCTAAGCTGAGCAGGAATATGGCGATGCAGAACGCTATGAAGACACGGTCCTGTAGGAGCTCTACAGTCTCGCACAGGTACCGTCCATAGGGACGCATTCGCTTCTTGATGGCTCGTGCTACTATTGAACAGGACAATATCCCACCTTTTCTTTCCCCTTCACTGTCTTGCAGCTCGGTGGGTTCCTTGAGGAGCAAAAGCTTAATGGTGGCTGTGTTATCGGCCGAGCTAGGTGTGGTTTTGAGATCAGAGTCAATGATAATGGCAGTAGGTTTGGTGTAGAGTGCTTCTGGTTCCTCTGTACGCTGTAGAGCAGCTCTCTGTTTTAGGTAGTAACCAGGTAAGTTCAAAGGTCGCATTGGCCCAGCACATGCCATCAAGTTGAGCGCCAGCGCTCCAATGATAAGCAGGCAGCCCTCCAATCCAAACAACTCAATGAGCTCATTCTGGAGTGTGGCATAAGTGAACCCGCCCACACTTGTACCTGAGAAGAATGAGCATAATTAACCTAAAGAACCAGGTAATTAAAAAAATCACTGTTTTTTGCTATCTGCACCATTTTTTATGTTTTCTAATGAAAGGGAATTATTTCTTTTATTTTATTTATTTGTTTCACTTAATTTTCATGAAGCCATCAAAAATGCTTATGATAGTAATTCAATGCAAATTAAAGTACCAATAAAATATAATAATACACATTTTATTCCATTCCACACCTGTGGTGACAATGCCCAGTGCTAGGCCACGCCTCTTGTCAAAGTACTGGCAGGTTATGGTCAGTGTGGCAGCATAGACAAGTCCGCAGCCAATGCCTTAAACACAGAAACATAAATATATTCTTGAATGCAACATGAATGTAGCATTTCACAACTGTATTTGCACATTTAAAATATCAGTAACTATAAATTTAATGTCAGTCTGAAAAACCTTAATGTAAATTACATTATAGGTAATTATAGGTACATTATAGGTGAACGAAGGTCTTACGGGTTTGGAACAACATGAGGGAGAGTAATTAATGACAGAATTTTCATTTTTGGGTAAACTATCTCTTTAAGTATGTATGAAGTTGATGAGCCAGAATCAATAGTGCTAATTTTTAAATAATGTCCTATATTATGTACTTCTGATTGAGGCAACAAAGGAAGTGAAATGGTTAGGATGACTCTGGTGTATGTAAAGTAACTCCACTGAACTTGATCATGCAATCGTATTTGTAGGTAGCACATTTCTGTGTGTGTTCAGAGAGTTGGTGAGTATGAACAAAGGTCGGCACTGTAAACAGTGGTGGTACCAGGGTTTCAAAATTTAAACTGTCACTGAAAGTTGTATAATCATAATTAATAGCAACCCTGACACACTCTGACATTATAAAAACTGTTCAGCACTTCCTGCGCTTAATGAAAATCCTGGACATAAACACATACAGTAACATCACTCGCTACGAATAGTATGATGTGAGAAGATAAATACAAGGCATATTCATAAGCTTTGAAGGTAAAAAAAAAAACAGACACAAATGCATCTGTTTCTACCGGCAAACTGCTATTCATTCAATGCTAATGATGCTTTTATTATCTTACCAACAACAATGCCATAGGAGAAGATGAGGAAAGAGACGCTTGGAGCAAAAGCACTCAGCATCAGACCTCCAGCCACCATCACACCGCTGAAGACGGTTACTGGCCGTGCACCAAAATTATCCACACAAGCACTGCACACCGGACCTACAGAGAGAGAAACAGGAACCATATCTTACTGAATGCAAAATAAATAAATAAATAATCCACAGCACAAATTTGACAAACTACCAAACAATAAAAAACCCATTCAAGTTATCTTTGCCTTATGTACTTAGGTACAATTTTTGCTGCTTTTCATTTTGAATATTTTCATTTGATCTTTAATAACTGAATCATTGTGTCTTAGTTTATTTAACCTGCACTGTTATTTTAATTATTCACTATATTCAGTGCTGAACTCTAAAGCACCAATGCAAAGGCAACACAAATTGCACATTATTTGTCTTGGCAATAAGCATAACCTGAAATCCTGAATAATATAAATGTAGACTAAGTATACATACTGTTCTATAGTATAATGACCCTTATATTAATATCTATTACACAATAAATTATTGGTACCATATTATATGTCCCCTCACAGGACCAATAGCCCTTTTGTCCTATTAAAGGAACCCTCACTCCAACTCGGTCTTAAAGGGGTCATATGATGCGATTTCAAGTTTTCCTTTCTCTTTGGAGTGTCACAAGCTCTTGGTGCATAAAGAAGATCTGTAAAGTTGCAAAGACTAAAGTCTATAAAAAACTCTATAAAAGTTAAGAGTCAACCCCTTCCAAAAGAGGACGATATCCGCTTCGTCATGCCTGGAGCTTTATCCGTGCCGGTCGCTGAGGAAATACATCAACTTCACGCTGTGGATCGCCGGATCGGCTTTCACCGTGGACGAAGCGGAGTCCAGCCCGGGGTCGTCACATGTGGTTGCTGCAAGCCCGCCGGCCGCACTGTTCTCAAGTCCGCCCGCCGCC
>NW_015551147.1:880947-926253 GCF_001515605.1 Sinocyclocheilus anshuiensis | reverse complement strand
ACTACACAGAGCCGTTGTTCACTGACGAGCTGCGCAAAACCACGTTCATATTCGCGCGATTTTTTGCGCAGCTCGACAGTGAACAAGGGCTCTGTGTAGTTAATGCTGCTCAATGTGAAAACACGCACGTGATGGAGATTTACCGCTGATTACAGAACCGGCTTTACTGATAAGATGCGCATTAAATATCGCATGCGATTTATCCTGCAGCCCTATTTTGGATATATTTCAGGTACAGTACATGCCAAATTTTCTCAAGGAAAAAAAATCTCTCAACTAATGCTGTAAAATATACATTAGAGTCAGTTGGTACTACATTACTATAATATTGAAGGTTAAAATTGACTGATTTGTTAAAATTACGCTTAATGAAGTTTTAAAATAATAAAGTTACAATTACATAATAATATTTCTACTTCAATTTGTTTTTTTGAAATATAAACATAATGGTGGCTGTCATAATTGATGGATTTATTCAAACATAAATTAAACATTGAAGAACAGTAACATGTATAATGAATATGTTATATGGTGCATATATTTAGCAAAAGGCCCCTCTCTAAACCCCTCAGTTAAACTGAGGCGCTATAGCGATCTGTCACTCCACATCAAACAGCGCCAAAACGGCATTTATTGTTTGAATACTGCAATACAATGGACAGAATTTGAAGTCTGAGACTTTGTTTCATATTTAAAGTACTACCAACGCATAATGCTTATTGCAATATATTGGATAGGAATTGCCCTTCAATGTTCCGTCCATTAACTGAAAACAGGCGAGACTGCTTCTCGGGATTTAAGAATCGATATCGTTCCGTAAAATGAGAATCGATTAATATCGAGATATCGATATTTTTTTTACCCAGCCCTATGTCATACTATAGTGGTTAAGAGAATGTGTTTGTCTGTCTATCATTAGAAATAGCAAATGACTCAGCACTGAGTTGCTCCTAATATGGCCAAAATGGCTGGACTCTGGAGAGCATCTAGTGGGAACAGTTTGTGCCATCCAGACTAAATCATTTTGCTGTCTTTATTTTGACAGCTCGTTCTGTAGCCTACTCTCTGGTATGGGATACATTATATCATCTAACATCACTGCCAAATGCCCTCAAACACACTTACTATTACTCAACACCAGCCAACTGAATGTTGAACTACACTACACTGATAAACCTTTCCAAACTAGGGCTCTATATGCTGACCAGTATTGTATTGTATTGTTTACAATACAACCAGAGCACATGCCGCTGAGGTGAGGGGTGGTACGTTTAGACATGCACTAGAGGCGGTTTAGCCAATCACAACACACTGGGCTAGCTAACCAATCAGAGCCCATCGCCTATTTCTGAGGGCGGGGCTTCATAAAAACAGGAAAAGCTCAGCCCCTTTCTCAGAGAAGGGACAGAGCGGTGTGGAATAAAGGTAAATTATGTGAAAAATAATGCGTTTTTTTTTTTTTAAACGAAGCATTAACACATGCTAGACTGCACCCCATAAACACAATCAAGCCTAGAAAAAACCCAGTGAACCACCCCTTTAAATGCCAGTTGCGCAGATGGGGCACGTTGTAACACTGCATTACAATGTGCTATTATATGACATTAGCGATGTAATTTACACTATTTACTTTAATGAATTTTAATGAGAAACAACGAGAAACAGGTGAATAAAACTCACAGTCAATGTTTAATGTTTAGAAATTATTATTTCAAGACATGTAAAGCATTTTTGCTCGTTTATGTGGGCCGTCCCAAGCATGATTGCAATGTGTTCATTGTCAAACTCCAAAATCAGATTGTTTTTAATTCTTAAAAAACGCCATTATTTTATTTGAAAAAATTTATTATTTTATTTTATTAACAGAATATTTTAGTTTGTCTTGTATATTTTTTTCATTTGATCAGATAAGATTTTAAGCTGTCATATGGTCATGTTACAAAGTGCCCCTTAGATGTTACAATGTACCCCACCTACGGGGCATGTTGTCGCATTTCACTTCTGTTTTTTGAGGGTAAATAAAGAAAAACGTATACACTGTAATCCTGAAACAAGGCAACATATTTGTACTAGACACGTGTAAAATTAATGTGGATAAAAAAAAAATATTCTAAACCCCATGTGGATTTACACAAACTGAGAAAGTCAAAAAGTGTTACTTTGTGCCCAGCTCTCCCCTATGTCTGTAAACAAAACCTGACACCTCCGTAACCCAAACACTCACACAGAGACACATTTACACGCACATTCAGCCTGTGTGAAGTTTTACTCTAGCTCATGAAAGGTGACTATGTTTCTGTCTTTCTGCCCTTTCTCTCTCTTGTAAGTAAAGTTCAGAGGATGTTCTTTTGGACTTGTCAATTTGACCCCTGCAATGCCGACAGCAAAAACCGACTAGTATACAACTGTAATGTAAACAAGTAGATCATTTTTCTATTTGTCAGCATGTCTTTAGAGGGCTTTAGAACACTGAGTCAGCAGCATTCTATGGGGAAAAGAGCAGTATGTTTTAGTGTGTGTGATTTTTATGTCAGATTAGATTTAGGACACTTAGGACAAAGAAACAGGTCTGTCTTAGAATTTTTGTCTATTAAAAATAGGTAAACAGCCAAAAACAAGACATTTTTACTTGAAAAAAATTATTGCATGAGATATTAATATCTTGAAATTATTTTTATCTGGCACATTATTGTGGTAACACTTTACAATAAAGTTTCCTTTGTTAATATTAGTTAACTATGTTAGTTAACACATTTTTACAGCATTTATTAATCTTAGTAAATGTTCATTTGTACTAACATGAACAAACAATAAACATTGTAACAATAAACATGTATTTTATTAATTACCATGAACAATGGTTAATAAATGCTGTAAAAAAATATATTGCACATAGTTCATTTTAACTAATGTTAAGAAATGAGACATTGTAAAGTGTTACCACAATTGCTTTTTTCTTGTTTATAGCATAAATCTAACAAAATCCAACGGATGTAAAACTTACATTATACAATTTTGCTTGCAAAGTTAATTATTCGTGTTCACAAGATGTTTATAACTGATTAAGACATTTTTCAGTGCTATTTCTTTTTGTCTTATACTATTTCAAAACGTTGAACACCCATTTGTCAGCATGTGTGATAATGTGCAGCAGAACTCTTGCTGTTTGCACAGGCTGCTTTTTATTAGGAAACCTGCACACTCTGTTTATCTCTCTCCCTCTCACACACAAAAGAGAGAGAAATGATCAGTACTCACTGGTGATGAGCGCCACACCAGACACCATGGATCCGACCCAAGCCGTCATGCCTTTTCCCTCCTGGAAGGCACTGAGCCACTTGGGGTACAACACCCCGACGGACTGGGGGGATCCAAAGGACAGGAACTGGGCCATGAAAGAGGCCACCACAATCATCCATCCCCATCCACCATCTAAAGCACCTTCACCCTTTACAGCACCCATTCTCAGCACTGATCTTACGCTGACTTCACTTGACACACAGAACTTCAGAAAGGAAGGGAGAAACATCAGTTTGATAGTGTGCAGTTCATGGCAGTGTGACATGCTATCATTTATGCAAAACGGTAATTTTGACATGTATTCAATATGTAATTGTATATATAATCTGCAATACCATATTTAAACTTTATACAAAAATAAGTAACTTTTTAGGTTTCATTGTATACATTAAGGTCAATATATAATAGAAACTGAACTCCAAAAAGTTTAACAAGTGATTAAAAACGGTGAAAACTTAAAATGTTACTACACCTAAAATAGTCACTTTTGCTTATTTAAACGAATCTAAACCTATGATAGGTTACGTGCATGGTATTTATCAACTACCAAAATAAAATGTGAAAATTACAACTTAAAACACAAAACTTAAAAACGTTGAGACTTACGGCAGGTGGATGTTGCTCTTGCTTGGAGAGCGCGGTGGGCTGAACCGCTCGTGCCTGGTAGACCAGGCCAGTCTCACGCGCTTCTCTGCTGAATACCTTCTCGCGCGCCGCCTAGTTTTGAATGCTTCTGGAAAGAGACCACACCTTGAAGGGGAGAGACCACTGACCGGACTGCCTTCCTAACGCCCTGTTTTATTTAAATTCGTCCAGTTCATATATGACATCCCGCAGCGCGCGCAGGGCGGTGCAACGAACGGAAGCGCGCTGAAGTTTCTCCTCAACTGCAGTTCGCCACCTAATAATTAACAGCTATTTTATTCCATAGTAAAACATTAACGTCAATGCTTTATTGTGTATATGCTTATTAGAGAATATTTTGTTCTTTTAAGAGTTGCGCCTTACCAGCAGAGCAGAGAGAAGTGATTACAGGAGAGCTGCGTTCAACATTACAACGCCATTTGTAATCTGCTGTATTTGATAAGGCACCAATGTGAGGTCGGACATTGCAGCCAGTGCACGGGCATGACTTTTCTCAGCATGCGCTCTTCTATCCCGTGAAATAAAGAACCGGGTTGAAGCTGTTCTTACCGGCCGGACTCGTGTCACGGAAAGATCAACCGGCCAAGCAAAGAACGACTCGAGTCTGTTACTTTTGGTTTCTTTAGTTTTTATTTTGCGTCCAAGAAAAACTATACTGTTGCTTTAAAATGCAGGAGAAAAATAGTTGTCATAATAATAATAATAATAGCCTACATTATTGTATTTTTATTTAAAATGCTAACGTTTAAAAAAAAATAAAACCCTATTTTACCCAGCACTGGGTTGTATTTAACCCAGCATTTTTAGAGTGTATAATTCACTTATTTGGAGGCAGTAAAATAAATGACATTAAAGGCATGGAGGCATAAAAATAAATATCTGTTTAAATCCAGAGCTGAAGATGTTGAAGAACATGTTTTAGACTCGGCAACAGAGCAAACCTCGTAGACTTCTTCCCACCCTTCTACATCTCTCGTCTCTGTCTGGGTGGTCGGCTGAACTTTTGTGCTGAGGATCAGACGGCTTGGGCTCTAAGCCCACCGAGATCCTGTTCCTGCCCTGTGCTTGTACTGGTTCCCACACTGGTTTGGCCTCCCCCACCCTGACTCTGTAATCCCCTCTGACATGAAAAGAGAGTGAATAAAAAGAAAGAACAGAACAGTTAATTGCATTTGCCTCATATCACCTTTTTGGACAACATCTCTTCTTATGCGGCGTGACTGCAGCCCGCAGGGATCTGGGAAACCAATGGGATACTTCTGGAAGGAACATACCCTTGGCTCTAGATTACATTTGGATTAAAAAGTCTGCTTAATAAGAAAACATAGAGCTTGACATGATGGACAAAGCAAGTTCATCTACAGTACCAGTCAAGAATTTAAACACACCCACTCAGGCTTTATTATAATTTTTTACAATAGCAGTCATCAAATAAATAGTAAGTATGCATATTAAACAGTGAATAAAGACTGTTTTATGTTTTAAATATCTAACACTGCTGCACACTCTTGGCGATCTCTCAAAACTTCACAAGTAGCCACTTCAGATGCTTTTCCAACAGTCTTGAAGTAGTTCCCATGCATGCTGGGCACATGTTGGTTGTTTTCCTTCACTCGTTTTTTTTTTTTTTTTTTTCATTTGAATTAAAACGGTGGTTTTGTAAATAAATTCATACACAAACACAATTTATATTTGTCTACAAAACTAGATAAAAGGTTTCATGAGAAAGATCAGTCAAATGCGTCCAAACTTTCGACTGATAGCTACTGTACATCTCTCCTCTATAGCTTTAATTTTCTCTCAGTGTTGATGTTCAATTTGAGTGAGAGTGTGAGAGAAGATTTGAGTTATGTTTTAGCAGAAATAGCTTACGGTTTAATTTAGTTTGGTTGGATTTGCTGTAATGTTAAGTAATCACCATACTTATTAAGAGCTTTTTAGTAGTTTTTCTTGGAAAAAAAGATTAATCCCATTTCAGAGGAAGTGTAATGAGAGCAGTCCATCTGGAAAACAAAAGCTGTGAGTGTGACATGATCTCCATGTTTACTATGAGATTTTGCTTCCTCTTTCAGGAATGCTGACTCAACTTGACTAGCATGGCAGGAGAACACAGACCTGGAGTGACCTCTGTGATATCCTGACACTCCCTTCCCTTTCCCTCTCGTTCTCCGTTATTGACTTGCTTACACATACGGCATCTCCTGATGCTGACAGTCTTGTTTTGCCACTCCATTCTTACCCTTAAACAGGTCAGCAGCAAATCAAGCTCAAGTCAGCTGAGGGAATGGTAAGAGAAGACATGCCTTCTCCGAAGACTGACACGGGGCAGTGAAACTTTCAGCTTAGCAGCTTCATCTTACTCAGCACATATACAGAGCATCATATCAGTGTAACTTAACTAAACTAGCAAGTCAAAATTTAGATCAGGACATTTTCTCACCCTACTTTCACCCTTTCATTATTAAATGTAGACCCCAATGATCCATTAATACTTAAAGTGGCTTTTAAAATTATTATTATTTAAATCGTATCATTTAAATAATACAATTATATTATTTTATAATTGTTAATAATATTTGACACTTTCTCTATGATTGCTACCAGAATGATTTAATTTTGTTATTTAAATTATGTAATATATTATATATTAAATACTATTTTTGATAAATGTATTATTATTATAAAATTGTATTAAAAGTATTTAATTTTTGATTTTGTAATTTTAATTGTATTACAATATTATATAATTATTTATTATAATTATCATTATATTCTGACATGTTCTTCCTGATTGTTAACAGAAGTATTATTCCTATTATCTTATTTTTGTTACTATAAGTATGCTAAATTTTATAATTCTAATTATTATAAAATTATTTATTATAATTATTTATTTTTAACAGGTTCTCAAATAATTGTTACCAGATTTAAAATATTACTAATAATTATTATTTAATTATTAATACTAATTTCTAATTATTACTATTATTATTATATTGATTTTATTGTACAGTTAAGTCATTTCTGTTTTATAGATCTACCAAAAGAAATGGTAAATTGTTACAAGCACCCCTGGCTGTTCCCTACCTGCTAATGCAGTCACATGGGTATATCTATGTTAGCTTTTTCAGAACCCAAACACACTGAACTATGTGACTAACTATTCTTCGAATCTGTCCGTAATGTTAGAACTTGAGGGTCGGTTTCACCCCCTTGACCACCCGAGCCTGACATAACCGGTCTGAACCAGGTGAGAGTGGCTGTTGCTGGAGAGAAAGCAGCACAGGACAGCTTATGCTGAAATACTTGTGCAGGGATTACCACACAGCTACAGGACTCGATGGGTGTGTGTGTGTGTGTGTGTGTGGGTGAGAAAGAGCACTTGCTAAGACACAAGAGTGGTGTTTGCTAATTAGACTGGAAAACTGTGGTGGGGGATTGATGCACAGTACCAAACAGGTGTGTAATGTTAACTGACACCTCAAGAGGGCTGATGTCACGAAGGGTCGCACAATGTACGTCTGTCTATATGTGTTCAACAGTCGCTGTGATTTTGCCAAGTAAGACATGTTCCTGGATCAACATCTTTTGTTGATCCTGGATCAACATAACTGTCCAAAAATATAGACTTAACCCAATCCCTACCCCTAAACCTAACCCTACCCATAATTTATTCCTAAAAACAGTGTGAAATGATAGTTGAATCACAAGGGTGTAGAAGCACCTAACCCTGATCATAAGCTTAAAACAGATATTTCCTGGAAACGTATCCCTCAATTCTGATTGGTTGAAAGGAATGTTGATCCAGGAACATGTTGTACTTGGTGAAATCACAGTCACCATGTGTCAACGGAAGGTCAGAATTCAAACGAAAACAGCTTCAGCCAAGAAGCAATTAAAACTAGAGGGTTTTTTTTACAGGTTACCGTTCACACACCTCTGTAGTTCTGTGAAGAAACAACGGAGGTAAAACGTTACATAATCCTACTCGCAGATAACTCATATTGACACAATGACACGTGCATGTGCTCTGCCATATGAATTAAGACATCTTGAAAATGATTGAGGCCCGAAGGACATTTTTAAGACTACCTAAATGGAAATTGCACACCCTGAGAAATAGTTCATCATATTTCATTTTTTTATTTAATTTAGAAGCCAAGGGAGCACATGAACAGTGATGTACAGTAGTTTGAAAAATTAGAAATTCGATTTTCTTGTATCATCTAGCCTGTTTCTCACCTTGATTTCTTTTTGGTCCCACATTTGACAGTGACCCAACAGTATCAAAACGTATGTTTTGTATCATACATAAATAAAAACAAGCAGTGAAACACATTAATATTACAAAGAACACTGAAAGTTTAAGGTGGTTGCAAACAATGTATTTTAGCTACATTTAAAAAAAAAAGTTGAAAGTTAGTCAACCACATTTGTTTATTTTAATGTAGCTAAAATAAACTGATTGCAACCACTTACCTTAAAAAGATTTAGTAAATTCAATTAATCATTTTTTTTCAGCGAACTGTATAGGCCCTATAATATGCAACATTATTAACATGACATTCCCGAAAAGGAAAAATTTGTATTAATGTCTCTTGAACCTTGGTTGTACTATCGTCTCAGACAAATCATTAGCAAGGTCTAAAAGTTATCTTTGTTGTAACTGTATTTAACAGCTGTGTCAGTTTATAAGGTTCATGTTTTTTGAGGATGTGGGCATGCTATATAAACTGCTATTTATTTTGCTATACTAACTGCACTGGTATCTTTCAAATTTTAGATTTTAAATAAACCCATCACCTTTTAATCACTACAAATCAAATAGAAATATACAGATGTATCCCTTTGCAGAAAGAGACCTATTTAAGAGACCTGGCTACAATGAGATTTTTTCTTAATTAAAAAAAAAAAAAAAAACAGCAGGAAATGTGACCTGTCACTCGTGACTTCTGAATCCTTCCCCTAGGATCTGACTAAAACAAAAAAATAAAAGAACCTTCAAAAATCACAGTATCTTTAACAATCCTTAAAATATTCAATGACATTAAAACACACATAGCGTTATAAGCTAAAGTTTAATAACTTGCACACATTTCAGATAAGAACAAAAATCTCACACAGAAGTTTTTTTTTGTACAAGCATTTAATCATGTTGAGTTAATTGTTCAACAGTACCTTGTTTTGTTGCATCAACATATCAGTTCATGTTTAGGTGTTATAATGCACTGGCATTAAGCAAAATTCCCCAATCTGAATAAGCGTTCAGGGCACTCACTTTACAGCGAGGGCTCTGAGAGAGGTTGAGCTGCTGATCAGAAACCAGTACTGACTTTGTTTTCATAGTGGGTCATGTTTAGATTCTAGCAGGGAGAGACTGGTCCCCGACCAGCACTCGTGGGAAACCTCTATGGCTGTGCAGACACACACACACAAACACTATAATCCCACTATAATACACACGCAGAGAGGCAACAAGTGCAGTTTCAGTATATTTCAGTCCGTCTTCTTTACCATCTACATGCTGCCAACGAGCCACACGCACACACGTCTGTTTTACAAACAAAAACAGCCTAAAATAAACAGACAGACAATAAAACAAAGAAAAAAGTTTTACTGCCATCCCCACGGCAAATGTGCTGGGATTTCTTTTCAGCTTCTGTGAAGATGCACTCATAAAGATTTATCCAATTGAGTGTTGAGTTGTTTATTAAATGGAAAATTGATTACATTTAACAGTCAATCTGTTAAAACAAATAAGATTAAATGGGGGCAGGGAAAAACTTCCCACAAAAAAAAAAAAATAAATATATAAAAAGCAGGCATACGCAGCTGACAACCCTCTCGAACAATCTTCCTATACTTTCCTAATCTATTCCCTGAACCAGCTTGACCACTTTACAGAAAAAAAAACACAGTAAGAATAACGAAATTTAACGGCATGGGGCTGGTTATGGATCCATCAGTAGGCCAAGCATCTACACCTTCTCCCTTCTCACATTCCCAGTCCTTTCGCTCCCCAGTTCAACAGTCCTCTAATTCCATATCCGCTCCAATCCCTTCCAAACTTTGCCCAGTGGAAGATCACTGAGTTGTTGTCATTGTAGTAGTAGTGTAGCCTAGCTTGGAGCAGCCTAACTTAAGGTATCGCACGGTGCATGCATTAAGGCTGAGAGGGGGGATTCTGTGATGTTACAGAGTGGGAGGAGCCAGACTGCACCATCGGCTGTGCGGGTGGTGGTGGAAGAGGGTGCTGTGCTCCAGAGTGTGTGTTTGGGGAGGGAGGCGGCGTCGGACGCTTAAACTTATCTGGGCTGGTGCTTCTCCTTGGGGATGGCCTCTGTATGACGGGAGCAAATACAAAACAAGCTCATGATGTGATATACAAAGCGACAGAAAATAGACTTTTAAAGTTATATATCTATCTCAAATGAATGGTGTTCTTTTGAACATTCCATTTATCACAAAATCTTGAAATAAAAGAATATCACGGTTTCTACAAAAATTGTATTATTGATGCTGAAATCAGTTGTGGTGCTTAAGACAACAAAATATGTTTTTTGTTTTTTTTTGCACTAAATCAGCATATTAGAAAGATTTCCAATGAATCATGAGACCCTGAAGACTGGAGTTACAGCCACAAAACATTCAGCTTTACCATCAAAGAAATAAATTAAATCTAGCCTTGGTGAGCACAAGAGATTTCTTTCAAAAACAAAAGAAAAATCAAACTGACCCCAAACCTTTTAATGGAAGTGTAATTTATAACATCCTCTGCTAAACTGTCTACTAGTACAGGTGCATCTCAATAAATTAGAATGTCGTGGAAAAGTTAATTTATTTCAGTAATTCAACTCAAATTGTGAAACTCGTGTATTAAATAAATTCAATGCACACAGACTGAAGTAGTTTAAGTCTTTGGTTCTTTTAATTGTGATGATTTTGGCTCACATGTGTGTAGGCACCTGTACAGCGTGTGAGGGTCCTGGGTGGATGTGTAGCCCGGGAGACGTGTAGTGGGGGAGTGGTGCTCGGCTCAGCGTGGCTGGAGGGGTGAAACCAACCGTGTGACTAGCGTACGACAAACCTAGAATGAAAAGAGCATCTGCTAATCAATTTTATTGAGGTCCTTCATGCTGTTTTTTTTGTAAGATGCCAAGATTTCTAAACAAACAATGACAGCATGCAGAACAAATATAAATAAATAGCTCAGTAGATCCCTCCTCTGAGATCATGAGAAAATGTATAATAACTGGTCTCAGCACAGAAAACTAATGAAAGAACTAGATTTGTTCAGAAAATTATAAATCAGCCTTCCTCAGCAATACAGTAGAAAATGTGATTTTCACACCATCAGACGTGCAGTGTTATTAATTTCATCATGCAGATCTAAATTCATTAAAAAAAATAAAAAAAAAAAGCACACGTTTTTTTTACATGATGCAACCCATTAATGCTGTTATTAAAAACCAGCAATAAACAAAATGTTGACTTTTTTTCTGATTTAAGCTCTCTTTATCAATATTAATCTTTGGTCATTTGAACTTCATAAACTTTTGAATTGCATAACTTGATATACTTGTTCATGAGTTTGTTTTTTTTTTAAAGATTATTTTAGTTTATTACCTAGTTTATCTATTTTGTGTTTATCAAAACCTACAAAACCTAATGCTAATTTAAAAACCATAAAACATCTACATCATCATCAATCTAAAAGATTTATGTTTATAGACCTCAAAGGTTAGCCCTCGTTTATCAGTTTAATCTCCGAAAGCAAGATGAGACAGAAAGCAAGACTCTGACCTAATATACCTTCACATCACTGTACAGTACAGCTTGCAAAATAATTAACACTCCATAAAAACACATTCGTCTAATCATCACCCTAGAAACTGATCCAAAGGCTGTGCCGAAAGCCTGTTGAGTATTAAAATGGATATGTGAGCCGAAGACAAACCACATCAAATCTTTTAATCATGTACACTAATGTCCAACAGTTATTATAGCTATTTTTAAGTTTTTGATAAAAAAAAACAGTAAAAAAAAAAGTGAAATAATTACAATTTAAAATAGCTGTTAAAGACAGTTGTTGCTATAAAAGAGTGATAAATCTGCGTGGGCACATACCAGGGGAGATGGGGCGGCTGGATGAGGGAGAGGGGGTGTAGGGGATTGGGCTGGACACCGTACGAGCTCGCAGTCCCTGAGCAGACATCTCATTAAAATATCTAGAGAGAGATAGAGAGATATGAGAAACAAACTGCAAATCAAAAACAATCTGGCAATGCATGTTTTCATTATAATTGTTGCTATAACCAGGGTTTAAAATGAACCAGGTCAGTCCTACAATGCTCATGTTAAGACCAGTGTGTCAGGTTATTTTCAAGGTTTATCATACATGTACAGAAGGTCATGAGTACAGTCATCTTTTGTGTTTGTGTGTAATTAATGCACCTCTCATCGTCCATCTCAAGGCTGCTCTCACTCTCTGACAGCTGTCTACACAGTGCCTCCCTTCTCTCCATTTCTCTCTGGAGTTTCCTCTGAAGACGAATGTTCTCTTCCCTCATCTGCCTTTCCTCCTCAATATATTGAGCCCGCTTCTCTGTGTCTGGAGGGAGAGAAAGATGATAGAAAACATACACAGAAAAATGTTACAAAGACATATAAACTGTAATTTAAACCTGTAAATAAACAATGTTTCAGGATTTTGAGAAAAAAACTGAAGCACTTGAATTATTTTAAAAATTCTGGATGAAGTGATACATTTTAAACTTGAAAATACTAAGACATATGTTAATTCATGCTTATCAGTTAAACCTTCTCAAATTGTTATGCTGATATTTATAATGAAGAAAAAAAAAACTTAAAATAAACAAAATGCATAAACATTTTCACAGTTTGAAGCCTACTACATAGTTTTAATAAATTAAATAAATGTTAAATATTTTTATATAAATATTTTATAATATATACACATCTATTTTTATAACTTATATATATACATACACACATATATACATACACATATATATACATACACATACATATATATACATATATATATATATATATATATATATATATATCTTTTTTTTTTCGCTTTTTATATCTACCTTATCGCTGACTTTATGCACTGCTGTGTTAATCCTTGATTAAAGCTTTGATGAGAGTGATACCATGAGCTAGAATAAAGCTGTGGTTATCTTACTGTAATGTAAATGGAGATGTCTCCCTCTAGTGGCCATAACACAATTTAAAGTATTCAAGCTAAGAATGAAACTAATATGTGTAACTCACTATACTGTGCTACAAACTATGGCTGTATTGTACTACACATACCTCTACTACAAAATAAAACCATGTACTTTACTATTCAAGGAGCCCAATTAGTTTTTGGTACAATGTACTACTAATTGGGAAGTACTAATCCTAATGTGGAACTGTATATAGTATGGATACCATGAGCTACTGTTAAGATTAATACAATGGCTGTATTCCAATTTGCAGTACAGTTTGTTTGCCTCTGGCTGTAGTATGATGGCAGAGAGGCTGTGCTGTGCAGGAGTGCGTAATGAGACAAGGACTCACGCTGAAGCTCTGTAGTGCGAAGGCTGCGTTTGAGCCTCTCCACTTCACTCTTGAGGAAGCGGATGTGTCGCATCATGTTCTCCGGAGAGTCAATCTCCATGGAAACTTCACGTGGTGAGGGCGGGGCTGACACTGGCTGGTCAAGCTTCTCCTGCAGAATCCTGCCAATCAGAATGAAGAGAAAAAAATCATCTGATCAAGTGTTTGTAGACATGTACAAAGATTTGTAGAAGACATTAAACGCATTAAGACAGACAGACCGGATCACAAGGGACATTACCTTTTCTCTGCCTCGAGTTTGTCCATGCGCTTCCAAAGCCGGTTGACTAGTGCCTCCTGCTCTTGTTCCAGAGTGTTTTCCAGATCAATCTTCTCACGTCGGAGCTACATATATTTCATGCAAATGACAAAACAATGCCATGGTTTTAAAAGAATGCATGTTGTTAGGGAAAAATTTTGGGATACAATAACAACTCTGGGACTTTCCATAAATACAAAATTGATGCATTTATATTTAGGGATGCACCGAATGTTCGGCAACCAAAATTATATAAGCATAAGCAAAAAGACCGTATAAATTGTACCAAACAATGATGTGACGCAATCAAATAGCAACCACAGTAGAGTATAATGCAACAAACATGTCAGCAGTGTGGAAGCATTTAAAATGGTCCAAGAAAGATGCAAAAATCATTACAAGCACCGACAGCGAGAGACTGTTTAGTACTGCAGCGCATGTCTTCGATGAGAAGAGGAAGGGGTGATTGTTGCTGGTTACTGTATGATGATTGAAATCGCGAAATGGCCGTAAACAATTAGTAAATAAACTGCAGAACGTTATGTTTTCACACGAATTCCATGTATTCTGACACCACTGCACGAACTTGCGGCGGATCTGCTTGTTAACCAGGGCTCAAAAGTCCAAAGCGCAAGGAAAATCTGCGCTGAACCAGTGTTACTCGTCAGTTGCTCAGTTATATTTTTATGAATTTTTACAATGCATGTGACAATGCAATACGTGCGATGTATTCATAATGAGACTTGTTTATAAATCTGCTGTTGTCAACAAAAAGCATTGAGGTCTTCCTGCGTGCTTCCGCCAAAATAAAAGCTGAGAAAAAGCAAGAACTACAACATTCATAAATGTTAGTATTGTTGTAATTTTACTGTTGTTCTGTAAAATTAAAAATACAATAATAATGATAATAATTACAACAGCTCTGTTAAAGGGGCCATAGGATGCTACATGAACTTTTACAAGTTGTTTGGACTGAAATGTGTGTTGGTAGTGTGTGTACATAACCACCCTATAATGATAAAAATCCACCCAGTGTTTTTTTTTTTTTAAATCTCGTTAAATGTTTTCCCCTTTCTCAAATCGAGCCGATCTCAGATGCCTGTCTGTGTGATGTCACACAGACAGGCCCCTCCCACGATAGTTTGATTGACAGTAGCGTTTCAGCACAGACTGGACTGGTGTCTTACCTCAGACACGCCCTGTGTGAGCTGTCATCAGTCCACCATTGTTTCACCGCTGGAGCAGATGTAGACAAGAATGACTCCTAAGCGATTGAGGTGTTCTGTTGTTGGATGTAATGAACATAGCAGTCGTCATTTACTCCCGACATCTGAGCCGCTGAACTCACAGTGGATTACATTTGTTTCTGAAGGGAATGCGCCCCCGATCTACATAAACGCGTCTATGTTCGCGCGAATCATTCATGATCTAGCCTCATCTACAGAAGAAGTGAGTATAATGTTTTGTAATGAATCTTTGCAAATCGCCTTTCCTAATAATGTGCTAATTAGCAAGTTTCACGATGAATGCGGCTAAAGTAAACAGTCTCTCTGAGAGCAGCTCGGAAGAGAGGGGCAGGGTCAGCAGAGCTCATTAACATTTAAAGGAAAATGCTACAAAAACGGCTTGATCTGAAAACAGCCGTTTTTGACAGGGTAACAAAAAGGTGTTTTTTACACTACCATTGAGAAATTTTAACCAAACTATGTTACAGACTTTTCATTAAGACCCTAAAGAATCATATCAACTTGTGGGAAATGGGCATCCTATGACCCCTTTAATGCATTTATTATAACATTCACACATAGTGTTCAAATTGGGGTCTGTAATATTTTTGAATGTTTTAAAAGAAGTCTCTTCTGCTCAGCAAGGCTGCTTTTATTTGTACAGTAAAAAAATACATGCCTGATTCAAGAAGGGGGTCTGATGGCCAAAAATATTATATTAATAACTTATTAATTTTAAGTTAAATTGTGCTTTGTTGGTATAATGTCTGCTAGAACGTAAAATATTAAATATAGAACGTCAGTGTTAAATATTTTTCAATTGTTGTTTTGTAACTGATTTTTTCTTTGTAAAGCACGACAAAACAGTAAAAAGCACATTTTGGCTATTTAATTTATGCAATGGTGATTTTTTTTTTTGGCAAAATACATGTGGAAAAAACCTTGAAAAACTGTGTTCGGTATTCGGCCTTCGGCCCAGTGTTTCATTTTGTTCGGTTTCGGCTTCAGCCAAGAATTTTCATTTCGGTGCATCCCTATTTATATTATGTGTTTGCTCAAGAATAACCTGTTCTAATCTGAGAAATTTGCTGAATCTGTGTTCCAGAGCCAGGTACTGGCAGATGCCCAAAACAACAAAACTTTGAGACACCAACTGCTTTGAAAATTTGTACAATAGATTGTGGGAATTCAAGAATGAGTGGTTTGGAAACGATCCTGTTCTACAGCAGGATGCTTAAAGAAGGTACCTGCTCTAGAGTGAGCTGTTTGGAGATGGTGTCGTTCTCTAGCTTTTTGATCTTCTTCATCAGTTTATTGACCTGGAATTCCTGCTCTTGCTCCAAATGCTGCTCCAACTCTGCCTTTTCATGCTGAAGCTGAAAAAGAAAGAAAGCACATAAGAGAATAAAAGTAAAACAGATGCAACACACCCGAATCTAAACACGATGGGCACCCCAAATGAGCTGTGATTCAAAGTGACGTTTTGGTGTCACATTTTTTTCCTGGTGTCCTTGCAAACGATAACACGATAATTCATTCTTCATGGTAACCATTTTGAATGCTCATGCATATTTGCTTGTGTTGCATTACCGTAGCAACATATTTTAACCAGATGAATTTGCAACCATTTTCAAAATTCAATAGAATCACAGAAAAACAAATGTTTGCAAGCCATACAAAATACATATATAGTCAATGAGCAAGAGATGAGTGTAAAAGGATAAGAGACAATTCTGGTCTAAAACAACTGGTAAACAACTGGTTTAAAACTCTACCATACTGGGCCACACTTTAATTGTTGAGCTTTGCCTGCATATATCATATTTTTAGCACTACTGTTCAAAAGTTAGGGGTCAGTCATTTTTTTAAGAAATTAATACTAACACTAAGAACACATCATTTATCAAACAGTAAAGGCAGTAAAGACATTGACAAAGTTACTAATAATTTCTATTTCAAATTAATGCTGTTCCTTAGAACTCTTTATTCATCAAAGGATCATTAAAGAATTACTGACAACATTCCACAACAGCACTGTTTCAAATCTGACAAAAATAAATTTTTCTTGAGCAGCATATTAGAATGATTTCTGAAGGATCATGTGACACTGTAGATTGAAGTAATGATGCTGAAAATTCAGCTTTGCCATTTAAAAAAATGACAATGGAAATTACTATATTATACTTGGTAAGCAAACAAGTCTTCTTTCAAAACCATTATAAAAACCTACCGACCCCAAACTTTTGAACAGTAGTGTAAATATATAGTCGGCATGACTCATTAGTATGCATACTAATCTCTCTTGCTACTCCTCCACACAATACAGCACACCTACTAAATACACGCACCATAAAAATGTCATCTGGTCTCAGCAGAAGAGCCAAATTCAGTAATGAGCACATCAACAAAACAATCTTTTATTAAGTTTAATCAGCTACCGTTTTTTGCTTACTTCCAGCGGCAATCAAAATTCAACATTATATAAGAAAGCTGTTGAACAGTAACTTTGTAATGACATATGTACTGTACGTCAACGTGAAAGTTACCCTTAGGGATAACTTAGGGCAAGCGATCACATTTCCCACCCCTGACCTCAAACGCCACTGATGGGCTCTTTCCTTCTAAAGTTTCTCACCTGCATGAGCTTCCTGGACAAGTCATTGGTAAGGAACTCCTCTTCTTTCTCATAGTTGACGGCGAGTGTCTCTTTCTCCTTTTGCAGAGCCTGAATCTTCTTAAATAAAGTGTTGGAGATGAACTCCTCTTCTTGTTCTGCACGCGCTTGCTGTAGAAAAATAAACAAAACATGCTGGCATATGAAAAGGGCAATTATTCTTGGAGATTTCTCTTGGAAAACTAAATAACATCATCTTTCCATGCATTTCAGTAAGCAAGCAATCACACAAAATTAACACGATCTTCAAACATGATTTCGAAACTACCATATTTTAGATCACAAATACCAATTACAAAGAAACTACAGGCAATTATAACCTAATTATTGACAATGAGAATATAAAAACCTATTATGCAATATAAAAAACATTTAAAATCCACCAGAAGTAGTCAAACGCATATCAACATCCTGCATTAGATGCATTTAACCAAGTAAAGAAATTGCACAACCAACAAGCAAAACACTGCCACTATCAATTTCCACCATTAAAGATGGTCATAAATGACACTGGATATCAGTGTCAGTGTTTCTCCAGTGACACTTGAGTGTTGGCTCTTTGTCAAATGCAGATAGTCTGAGTGAAGGGCTGATTCACATACAAGATGTTGACGCATTACAGCCAAATATTCAGACTGCCAACTTCCCAGCCTGACACAGGCCTCAAATATAAACTACTAAAAACAACCCCATTCGCGTAACGCAAAGTATCAGACGTGCAAAAACACGTTCTGCGTTAAAACCATGATGACGATAAAGCATGTGGTAAATCAGTAAACGCCTTATGTGGTCAGCACACACACACACACACACAGACACCACCGGAATGCTACTGAGCATAAAAACAACGTTAAGATAATAAACATATATAAAGACACATTCGTTGTAAGTTATACCAGTCCATATTGAAATTTAAACTATTTTAACGCAGCTGGCCTGTGATATACATTAGCACTAATGCTATTAAAGTGCAATCAGGCTTTCGTTGTTGGCTGTTATCACAGCTCGAATGCTAGCAAGCTAAATACCCTCAAGCGCTTCTTTTTGCCCACCAAACAGGTTAATTTTGCACCCCGATGTGGTTTGTAATGTTCCTCAGACGTCTTTGCATGCCGTGATGGTGTTGTCAGGTGTGCCGCGGGGATTAAAAGCGGTAAAAACACGGGCTGACTCACGATAGTGACGCTAGCTTTGCGCAGGTCGCGGTTCTCCTCCTGCAGCGCTTTGCACTTCAGCTTGAACGTCTCCAGCTCGATCTTCAGCACTTTGTTCTCCTGCTGCAGCGACGCGAGCCGGTTTGTCAGCTCCTCCAGGCGCGACTGCGAGATCATGACGCCCTGGGCTTTGGTGGCGGCGCTCGTTGTGGTCGTGGTGGTGTTGGAGGCGGCCGCCGAGGTGCAGGAGGACTGCGGGGTGGCGGAGCTGCTGCTGCTGCCCGCGCCATCCGTGTCGCTCTCGCTCGCGCTATCCGCCATGGTGTCCCGCGCTCGATACCTAGGGCTCACGACGGTCCTCGAGTGGAGTAGACGTGGATTTCAAGGGCTAGGGAGAAAGAGGGATGGAGCAAGTGTGGCTAGGCTGGAGAGGGAACGGTCCAAGAAATGACTGGGCGTGATGAACGGGGAGGGTGGCGCCGTCATGTGGTGGAGAGGACAGTGCGTTTGGGCTTTTGAGCCATCCAAGTGACTCGAATCTTCACAGAAGGATTTGTTCAAAAGGGTTTGATGATTCGTTCAGTTGATGACGACAAGTGAGTGAGTCTTCTTGTTTGTTTTATGTCAGGGGTCACCAGACTGGGTCCTGGAGGGCCAGTGTCCTGCAGAGTTTAGCTTCAACCCTAATTAAACACACCTGAACCAGCTAATCAAGGTTTTGCTAGGTATACTTGAAACTTCCAGGCAGGTGTGTTTTAGGCAACTCTGCAGGACACTGGCCCTCTAGAATCAAGTTTGGTGACCCATGTTATAGGTGAATGTTTGAATAATTCACTCAACCAATTCTTGACCAAAACAAGTCTTCCTCCCCGCTTTTTAAACTGACTAAGAGACTCTATAAAGATTGTTACATTACTTTCTCCATGTATAACCACAAATTTCAAGCAGTTTTCTCAATGGATCGTCATGACTTGTCAAAATGTAGAAATCACACCCAAAATAACTAACCCAAATAACTGAAGAGTTCAACAATGTCCTTCAATGATTTTATGCTTCTCAATCATTTTACAACGATATGTGTGAAGATTTGCATATTCAGGTCATGTTTTTATTCGTATGTTTCATTTGATTCATATAGACCACTTCTTTTACTGTTAATCTGTTAAAGTGCTTTTCTGGTACCTCAATTGTATATGGTAATGTTTGTGTTATACAGTGATCCTGAAAAATATTCTGACATTTAAGCTGACACAAAAGTATGAATGTCATTGCTCAATAGCAAAATATTAAACCAAGTAAATTTATGTAAAAAAAAAAATAAAACACAAGCACACTTGTAGAGCAAAACCTTTAACATAAATTCATTTGTTAGATATTGAATGCTAAAACAATAGCTATACTGTTCAAAATTAATATAGTATTTGGACACTTATCGGCTGTAAAACAGTCGACATGGGCCCAGTTAACTATATCTGTGGTCTAGCTTCATTTGTTTGCAAATTCTACTTATTTTGATATTTCGTTATCAAATGCAATGAAGTGAAATTCATATATTATTAAACGTCCAAATACATTTTGGAGACAGTTTGTTCTGCACTGTGACACCTTTCCTACTGCCACACAGGAGAGAAGAAACAAACTTATTTGACTTTTACTTAACAATATGACTGTCTTCAATAAACTCAGTGTGCAAGGTTACTCTTAGAGACAGAGATGTAATAATTCTATACAATAAAAAGGTGTGACCATTATCACTTGTAATGTGTTTTATACAGAGACAAAGCATGTTTAGTTTAAATTCATACGGTGTCAAAATGTCACAGATGATAAATCATGACTGGTTTGCTCAGCAGGTTTTCATGGTTCTTCTTTCAGTAATGATATAATAAGCAATGTTTATAGAGAAGCTAGCATCTATTTGAGGCACTACAAGAGAAATGCAAAACCTTTTTTCACAAATTTCCAAGAACAGTGAGCAACTTCATTCTACAAAGGAAGCATATATGTAGTCCGTTAAAAGGGAAAATTAAATCATTAGGGCATTTTCTCAATGCTAAAACTATAGATAGGAATCCAGCTCTAAACGGAGTTGTTATAGTGTTACATAAATAGTGTAAAATATCTCGGCAGCCATATTCAAATTTGATTATAAATAATTATAATTCATGACACCTCATTATGTATATAGATACACATTATTTATAATACACTGAATTGATGTAATGCACAAACTGAAAAAAAGAACATGAATATTATACAAACACTGAAATAACTGTAAATAAAAAAAAAATAGGTTTGCAAAATCAATGCATTTATTTTATTTTTAAATCAGATTTTTGTAAGACATTTGAAACATTATGGTGGCATCATAGCTGCTAGTTTCTAAAAGAGAAGACCTCAAATAACCAAAGTGCTATTATAGTTACATTTAAATGGCTTCACTCATTGTAAGAATTGTACATCAAAAATGTTGCTCAGGTGAAAACATATTATATTAAACAAAATCAACCAATTGGACCGTGTCAGGCCCCTCCCAGTTTGATTGACATGTAACAGGGAAGCAGAACCACACCCCATCACGACTTAGTTTCCTAGGTCTTTCAGATCTCATTGCCATGGCAAAATTCAGCGCACTAAAGGATTTTTCACACCATACACACCACAAGCTAAAAAGACTACTGGAGGAAAACAAAACAAACAAACGAACAAACAGAAAGTAATCGCATTCTATATTATCAAAACCGATGCAGAACACTGCAACACACTGACTCGCTGGTCTAAAATATATCACACAATTCCGAAACTGGAAACGATTTCTTGTAATACTTAAAATTATAATGACCATCCAGTGTGTGTCATTTGTAATACATTAGCTATTAAATCTACAAGTAATAAAGGTCTAAAGACATCCCATACGAGTAAGTGTGACTCCAGATGAAAATGTTAAATGTTCACTTAACCTGAAACAAAATGCCAAAATTTTATTTTAAAACCTCAGCGATCAAAAAGAAAGAAAAAATGAAGACATTCCTATAATGAATACAAACAGCCTTAAGACAAAGAGAGACCTCTACATTGTACAGCCAATACACATGATACAGTGATAGTTGAACAGAAATGCTGATTTACTAGCATGTACATTCTGAACACCTCTTACTTGCAGCGCTCAGACTAACATCAGCAGACGATGTCTTCCATATGAAAGATAACAGACACTACACTGAACCTTCCTAAGGAAGCAGTCTGGTTAGAGCTTGTCACACTTAACCGTTTCTACACGATGGATGCTTGTAGGGTGACATTTTGGAATATAAAAGTTGAGACATGTTAGAGTTGTATGTGTACACAAGAAAAAGTATTTTCTTATTCGTCTCTTTAAATACAGTGTTTTGCAAACTTAGAAAAAAGGTTCTTAAAATAAGGTGAACTGCATGCATCAAAATATTAGTCCTCTGTATGACTTCTTCACAGAATTCAATAAATTCCCATTTTTGGAATTGTTGAAATGCGCAGAGGATTTTAAGGAAACGTCCCCTGAAAACCGAACCAACTTTTCTCATATACAAACATACCTGCTATAGTAATTAATTATACAAGAGCATGTAAAGTTTCACTATCTTTAAAATTTCAAAAGCACTTGTAAAATGTATGTTTGCGGTGCTCTCGCTAAACCTAACTACTAAATTTTATTTCATTTTTTACATTGTGATTTATGTACAGAAAAGTCCACCACATAATTTATTTTAGTTTTATAAATTAAGAAAGTAAAACACAGGGATCCTCCTCCTGACGTCATGGGTCCACGGTAACGTGTAAGGCGAATATAAGGTGTGGTTCAACAGCATCTATTGTTTTTTTTCCCCTCTAAAACACAAAAAAGAGCTTTTGTGCCATCTTTGGTCACAGGGAAATTTGTGTGAGTATACGGTTTGGAGTTTAAGAGGTCTTTTGAATATACCCCTTGCATTTATTCATCTGATATTCATGGCACACAAAACAGTTTCTGAATTCCTGATGGTCCAGGTCAGCGCAGGTATTAACCATCAAGAAGAATTAAGTGTAATCTCGCAGGTCCCCCAGAAAGAGTAAGTAGAATTACATAGGACGCAACACAGAGAGGAAGTAGAATTCACCGGGACCCATTTCAGGAAGTAGAATTCATCAAGACCCCCTTGGAACAGGAAGTGTGTCAGCAGTGTGATGCATGCTCATGCGCAAGCGGATAGGTCAAAAAGTTCTGTCTCTTCAAAGACCATGCATTTCAGAGTGGAAGCTGTAGATGTCTTTTCGGGCCAAATGTCTCTTTTCGGCTCTTGTGGCCCCGCTGCTCAGGAAACGGATCGAAAATATACCTGCAAACCTTGAGAGACACAAAACAGACCATATAAGAAAGTAATTGTTAAAACTGCATTAAAAATGTATTGGGAAATTGTCTAATGGTAATGTTAAAATTTGGGTCTCTTATGTTCACCAAGGCGGCATTATTTGATTAAAACTTCATTAAAATAAGTAATATTGTGAAATATTGTTACAATGAACAATAACTGTTTTCTACTGTAATACGTTTTTAAATGTAATTTATTCCTGTGATGGCAAAGCTGAATTTTCAGCAGTCATTACTCCAGTCTTCAGTGTCACAAGATCCTTCAGAAATCAATCTAATATGCTCAATCCTTTTTTCAGGATTCTTTGATGAGACAGAAAGTTCAAAAGAATAGCATTTATTTGAAATAATAAAATAAAACCTTCTGTAACATTATACTGGCCCCAGACTTTTGAATAATGCACAGAGAATAATTAATAATATAAATAATAACAATAATAAACAGAGAGCTATTTGAAGCGTTGTACCGGTCTATAGTCGCGAAGCCACATTTATGAATAATGTTTTCTTTCTGAACGCTTTTCTTCCTTCTTCCTCACCTTGGAAATGTCTCCCTGTTTACACATAAAGAGAAAGAACAATCTGTATCAAAGGTCCGGACTTATTTTTTTACAAATCTTTAAGGAATTAATTATAGTTTAGAATCAACACATCACCCTGAAAATAGCCAGACACATCATTATATAACAGCCTATCAGTAACCAGTGACAGGAAGTTAATATTAAACAGTTCAAGTAGTTCAGTTCAGTTCATGTTATTTGTTGCTGTAGGGGAGGCATAGTGTATAAAGCTGGAAGGAAGACAAAAAAGGATAAAAGGGGAGGAAAAGAAAGAGAAGAGAAGTTGAAGGTTAGAGGTAAGAAAGACAGCTGAAGAATTATGTACATTAGCTTCTGTATGAACAGAAAAGATAACTATGTGATACATAATGTCTTACTAAACATTTTAATTTATAAATAATTTAAGAATTTTAATAAACCCACAAATTCCCAACAACAAAAACATTAGGTATTTCTGGTCTCCAGTCTGTGCGGATATAATGAGGATTTCTAGTATCCAAAACCATACTATTTTCTACAGCATTATTGTTTTATGATAACATACAGGTGCATCTCAATAAATTAGAATGTCGTGGAAAAGTTCATTTATTTCAGTAATTCAACTCAAATTGTGAAACTTCGTGTATTAAATAAATTCAATGCACACAGACTGAAGTAGTTTAAGTCTTTGGTTCTTTTAATTGTGATGATTTTGGCTCACATTTAACAAAAACCCACCAATTCACTATCTCAACTAATTAGAATACTTCATAAGACCAATAAAAAAAACATTTTTAGTGAATTGTTGGCCTTCTGGAAAGTATGTTCATTTACTGTACATGTACTCAATACTTGGTAGGGGCTCCTTTTGCTTTAATTACTGCCTCAATTCGGCGTGGCATGGAGGTGATCAGTTTGTGGCATGGTATGGAAGCCCAGGTTTCTTTGACAGTGGCCTTCAGCTCATCTGCATTTTTTGGTCTCTTGTTGCTCATTTTCCTCTTGACAATACCCCATAGATTCTCTACGGGGTTCAGGTCTGGTGAGTTTGCTGGCCAATCAAGCACACCAAGTGAATTGGTGGGTTTTTGTTAAATGTGAGCCAAAATCATCACAATTAAAAGAACCAAAGACTTAAACTACTTCAGTCTGTGTGCACTGAATTTATTTAATACACGAGTTTCACAATTTGAGTTGAATTACTGAAATAAATTAACTTTTCCACGACATTCTAATTTATTGAGATGCACCTGTATACTAAAGTTTGGGGTTAGTACATTTTTTAAAGAAATAAATACTTTTATTTAAGCAAGAATGCATTAAATTGGTCAAAAAGTGGGAAATATAATGTTACAAATATTTCTATTTCAAATAAATGCTGCTCTTTTGAACTTTGCATTTATCAAAACATCCTAAAAACAATGTAGAACACTTTCCACAACCATACGTTAACTACAGTAGTTAAGCAGCACAACTGTTTTCAACATTGATAATAAGAATTTTTTCTTAAGCACCAATTAAACAACAGCATATTAGAATGATTTCTGAAGGCTCGTGTTACACTGAAGACTGGAGAAATTCAGCTTTGCCATCAGAAATAAATTAGATTTTAGAATATATTAAAATAGAAAACAGTTATTTAAAATGATAATATTTAATAATATTGCTGTATTACTGATCAAATAAATGCAGGCTTGGTTAGCATAAGAAAAGTCTTTCAAAAACATTTTCAAAAAATTGTATCCACCCCAAACATTTGAACAGTATTTTAAATATTTAACTTCAATATTTCTAAGCAATCATGGGAGAGGGACATTCTCATTGTAGTGAGCATTTTATTGGCCAAACATTGGATCCATTTTCCCATATATAATCAAATATAAGTTTAAGGAAAGAGGAAAAACTTCACACAGACTGTGCAAACCTCAGCATGTGTTGCGAGATGGCTTTGGATATCAGGGACCAGGGGCACGTGGCTCTTCCCCAGGGTGGCAGGGTCTCCCTGTGACCCCATGCCACTCCCCAAGCCCTGGTTTTCTGGAGTGGGAGTGTCCACACGACAAATCACCTTTCGAATTACCTGTAGATGTGTATTGAAAGTCAGAGGTCACCATGAATGCTTGTCATGGGAAATCAAAGCAATGTGAGGAAAGACTGGGAAGAATCAGTTAAGGTATTGGAGGAGTGAGCTGCAAGAAAATGTGTTGTATTCAATCTTTTGTCCCTAAATCAGCTCTGAAAAGGCAAAGCTACAAAACTACAAGCAACCTAAGGAAGTAAAATATGTCGTAAAATCAGAAACAGATAAAAGAGTAAGAGAAAAAGAAAACAAAGGGAACAATGGAGTTACTTTTCTGGTGATGATATTTCCATCTTCATCAATAAACTGTTCCTCTGAAACTGACTCGCCAGGAATGTTGCGTGCCTCCTCTCCCTAAAGCAAGATAGCACTTAGTTCAATATGCAAACACAACAGATCCAGGACACCTTCAAAAGCAGCACAACACACCTACAAGCGCATTTCCACACACCCAGAGCAGTCATGTGAACCTGCAAGCAAAGCTGGAACTTTAAATATGAACCAACATGCCTTCATGCCCATCATCACCACCTTTAGAAATCACACAAACACACTCCTCTATGTGCACGTGTATCTATCACACAAGCAATGCATAATAACCCCAAACCAAGCACCTGTAAGCACAAGGAAATGGAAAAAGTACACAGCAAGAACCAAGTGACGTAAAAACATTTCTGATCGAATTATTTAGATTCAGTCCACCAGCTACACAAAAATCAGATCTTAACCTGACCACCCTGCAGTTTAGCAGGCAGATACCTTGAGAATGAGACGTCTACGAAACACTTTGGTGGTGACGGTACGCTCTTCGTCCAGGCCGGTCTCTGATGATAACCGCTGCTAATGGATGCATATAAAATACTTCTTAAAATGTGTGTGTGATTTCAGTTCTCTCATTTAATTAGTGTAAATGGTCATCAGCGTTTTTTTCCTGTGGAGTAAGTAAACTGTATTAGGATGCAAATGATTTCACTGAAAAAAGCTAAGAGTGTCATGATATGAGCTGAGGCAAGGAGAGCAGAAGAGATGTTTTTAAACTGGAAGTAGCAGCATTATCTAATCAGTTATTTTATGCTAGTATTCTAGCGATTATCTCACCTGGACTTTGTGCTCAGCGATCAGAGCTCCTTCTTGCTTGCCCACACCTGCCTTCACACCATTGGCTGATTCCTGAGACGCTGAGCTGTGGGGCATAGTATCGGAGTGCTCGCCATTTTGGCGAGGCTTTCCTGAATCCACTCTGGCTGATGATGTCATGGAGTCACTGGAGTTATCTTGACTGCAAGGGATTGAAATGTAACCATTTAGCTAGTTAGGAGCAAGTACACTGAAATGATGCTAGGTAAGAATGTATTAAAAACAATGCATTCTGGCAAACCTGTATAATGTTGCACTTTTTTTTGTTGCCATTTTGCCTTTATTAAGATAAGATAGTGTAGAGTAGACAGGAAGCGAAGTTGGAGAGAGAGTGGGGTGGGATTGGGAAAGGTCCTCGAGCCAAGACTCGAACTCGGGACACCCGCAACGCAATGGTGTTATAAGAGACTTCCTTCATCACTTCTAACATTAAAAAAAACGTACTGACTCCAAACTTTTGAACAACAGTGTATATAAAATGAAAAAGTTTGTCGGCGCTGATAGCCTAGTAGGCAGTGCACCAACATAATTTTTCTTTTTTAATACACTATCGTTCAAAAGTTTGGGGTCGGTAAGATTTTTTGGTTGCACTTTATTTGAATGGGTCCTTGTAACAGTGTAATTATACATTTAAGTTCTGAGTAATATTAATTAACAACATGTACTTACTATATGGTTAGGGTTAGGATTAGGATTTGGCTTAGGGTTACTTGCATGTAATTATGCGTAATTTATTGTTATTATAATAGTAAGTACATGTAACATGTGTAACAAGAACACCTTAAAATAAAGTGTTACCGATTTTTTTAATGTTGTTGAAAGAAGTCTCTTATGCTCACCGGAATTAATTTGATCAAAAATACAGTAAAACACAGTAATGTTGTGAAATGTGAATTACTCCAATCTTCAGTGTCATATGATCCTTTAAAAAACATTCTAATATGAAAATCTGGTGCTCAAGAAACATTTATTATTATCAATGTTGAAAACAGCTGTGACGCTTAATAATTTTATAGAAACTGTGATTCACATATTTTAAGGATTCGTTGATAAATAGACCAAAAAATCATTTTAATACATCCTTACTTAATAAAAGTACTAATTTTGTTTTTTAAAAAATCATGCTAACCCCAAATATTTTAATGGTAGCCCATTTCAAAAGGATGTTAATTTACAAGCATTTATACAAGTTTGAAACATCAGCTGTAACAATATCAAAATGAAATACTGAAATGCAACAATAATTCTGTTTACATATTTAATATGTTTTATGAGTTTCTGACTTTACAAACCCAAAGATTTCAGCTGTATTAGCAGCTTAGTTTCTATAGATGGTCTTTCTGGTAAAGGGGGACATGCTTTAAATTTACAGTATGTCTTCTAATACTTAAAACACATTTCAAGTTGAATTTCTTATGATATGATTAAATGTGGGTAATGTCAGCATAATAATTTTAACTATGTACAGTACCTGTTGTCCTGTCGGTCCATGTAGTCTGACCCGTGACTCCGCCCTGAAGCGGGCAGCTCTGTGTTCGATGTCTCAGTGAGCCAGCCTGTGGAGAGCAAGCACAACTCAGACTCAATTTGTTCAACACCTCTCACTACCTCTCTCACTTTCTCCTTAGTCATCTCCTCATTCACTTCCCTCTCCCTCTCTCCGACATTGCCTCCTGACACCTCTGGTCGCTCCTGTCTTTGCTCGACTTCCTCCTCCTCCTCCTCCTCCTCCTCTCCTCCTGAGCCAGACTCCCTCAGGACCTCTGCCCAGGGTCGCAAAGGGGACTCATCATGATCTTTGACCTCTTTCAGAATCACTCTCTCCTGTCCCCTCATGTTAACGTTTGGTTCTTTTAATGGTGATGGTAGTAATGATGATGAGGGACGCTCTTCTTTTTCCTTGTGTGTTAGGTCTGTCTGTTCCACCGGAGGAGACGTTTTCTGTTGGGAGTGAAAATACTTTTTCTCCTCATTTTCTTCTCTCTGTTCCTTTTGTTGAGACCCCTGGTTCCCCTGTATAAGGTGGTCCTGTTCGATCCTGATCGTGGGTGGGTCTGTTTTTTGGACAGACTGGAGTGGTACAGAGCAAACCGAGGGGTTTAGAGGAGGTTCATCATGGTCTAGGGGAGAAAACTCAGGGGTAAGGTGTGAGTCAGGGTCACATGTGACAGCTGAGAGTTGTGTTGTGAGTTTGGGGTTGTCAGAAGGGAGCTGAGAATCAGGGGAGAGTATGTGTGTGTGTATTTCGGCAGTTGTTTCAGAGAGTGTGTGATGCTGGTTTAGAGGTTTGGACAGGGGCAGGTCGCAGGGACTGGTTGGGGTGATTCTGACAGACTCATCCTCATTGTACCGCTCTAGTCCCCAGGAGGGGCAATATGGGGGAGGGTCAAGGGGCAGATCTAAGATGGGTTCGATGTCATCAGACATAGAGGGGCAGATAGGGGGTGTGGTGGGGGTGGGGTTGGTAGTTGACTGCAGCTGAGCCAGGATGTTGTGGAAACCTGGGTGAGATGATACACACACACAAATGGATGGACATGACAGGACACAATTACAATCACACACAAACAAGCACACACATATACATGCTTAAAGGAACAGTTTACCCAAAAATGTAAGTTCTGTCATGAAAGTTTACTCACCCTCATGTAGTTTCTAAGCTGTATTTCGTTAGTGTATTTATTTGAAACAACATGAGGGTGAGTAAATGCCAATTTCATTTCTGGGTAAACAATTTTTTTGAACATAGACACAGACAATCACCTAATCCCACCCTGAAGAGCAAAAGCACAGTATTTGACAATATTTCTCAGAGATTCAGCAGACATACAGACCAACAAACACAGTTAATACACAATGACAATGGAACAGATTCAGATCTCCAAAAACAGAGATCGTGAAAAGTTTGGGGTCAGTACGATTTTTTGAAGAAATTAATACTTTTGTTCAGCAAGGATGCATTAAATTGATCAAAAGTGACTATTCATCAATGAACAATGGTTACCACAAAAATGTGTCTTGAGCACCAAATCAGCATATTAGAATGATTTCTGAAGGATCATGTGACGCTGGAGACTGGAGTAATGGGAGGTGTAAATTCAGCTTTGCCATCACAGGAATAAATTACATTTTAAATATATTAAAATAGAAAACAGTTATTTTAAATTAGGATATTTTAATAATATTACAGCTTTGCTGTATTTTTAAACAAATAATGCAGCCTTGGTGAGCGTAAAAGACTTCTTTCAAAAACATAAAAAATTCTTACCAACCCCAAACATTTGAACGATAGTGTATATCTATGTGTGATCTCCCCATAGTCAAAGAGCTGTGTGTGTTCATGTCTAACTTTAACTTAAAAAACAAATGTGCTACATTAGAGTTAACATTTGGGTCTATAATAATAAAGTGGAGTAACACTTTAGATTTGGGAGCACATATTCACTTTTAACTAAGAGTTTTCCTTCAATAAACTCCTAATTACTCCTTATTGAATGTAAGTAAGGCAGTTGTTGTAGTCGTTATGTTTAGGTATTGGATAGGGTTCAGGGATCTAGAATATGGTCATGCAGAATAAGGCATTAATATGTGCTTTATACGTACTAATAAACAGCCAATATGCTAGTTATATGCACCTAGTTAATAGTGAATAGTGTTGTCTAATCTAAAGGGTCACTTTAGTTGGTTAGTTAGACACCATTACAAATGCTGCATAAGTGCAAATAAGAAGCAGTCTTAATTTTACAGTCATAGTCAAGATGTGTGCTGCTACTAGTATGGGGAGACTCAAAATCTGGCTAAATAAAAATGAGGATAATGATGTCTGTTCAGATGAAGCGCTCAATAGTAGAGGAGTTGAGACAGAGGGATGGAGTGATGAGGGGCGGTCCTGGGGGCATGTAGGGGCAATGACAGCATGCACAAAGGGGCAACGGTGAGGGCGGTGGGGAGAAGGAGGCAGGACTCAGGGAACGTGATGCACAGGGAGAGAAAGAAGGAAGAGAAGAAGGGCAGGGTGAGGGAGAGAGACAAATTCTACGTGCAGAAATAGGAGATGACAGGCTGAGAGCAGGAGAAGGAGAGAGAGAGGAGAGAGAGAAGAAAGACTTGAGAGGAGTAGATGACGATAAAGAACTGGATAGTGAGTCTTGGGCCACATCAGGATGCAGTTGTATGAGGTGTTGTGGTGGAGTATTGGGGAAAAAACACACATACACACAAAAGAACATGCAAGTTAGAAAGACAAGACAATGGCTGTATTAATGAGAAGAATGAGGTTCTAGGGTCTGGGAGGGGAAATGAGGGATTGTACTGGAGGAGAGGAGAGGACAAGTCATTTTGCATCTGACAGAGGGAGGCACAGGAGACTGTAAGGAGGAGGAGACTATGGAGAGAAAGATGATCTCCTTCTTTCTCTTCTTTTTCCCCCCTCTCTCTTTTTATCCCTTGCTCCAGTGCAGGGGAGGAGAGGAGAGAAGGATAGATGGAGGAGGAAGCAGATTGACAGCTTGAGAGGCAGAGGACAGCTGAGTCTTTTAGCTGAGGCCATGCGCTCTGGTCCACTATGTAAAACAACAGCTGGCCTGTAACACTCCTACCAACTAATATCAAAAGAGCTTCATCAGGATACAGCTGATAATAACATGCATTCTGCTTAGAAATAACTCTTTCCTGACCTTTCAATAATAGAATTAATTTCATGGCAGAGAACAGTGTTTGTTTCATGTTCCACTGGCAATATACTGCAGGGCCTTCATTAAAACCAAAAGAAAAGTGTGTACATGTGTAAAAGGAAAATTTTGTCGAGTGGCCCTTCCTACACTTGTTGAGGCAAAGCATCATGCTGTGATTGCTTCACGTCACATGACCATATACATGCATGTTCAAACCAGGTCCATGCATATGGTGTTGGGAGGAAGGGAAAAGGGTAACAGAAATGAAGAGTCTTTGAATACAGAAAGTCTTTAAAATAAGAGAATAGTGAGTGATTAAATAAGACTGTGTGTGATCGGGGCCTGTGACCTAATCTTCTATAAATGTGGTTTCTATAAATCTCAAAATAGTAATTATTGGTGGCCCATCTGTGATTAATACTTTGGCAAACTGCACAGGGAGGTTGTAGAGGAAAAAACAAAGGTGACAATAAAAAAGGAATGAGTTGGGGAGGAGGGGGTGAGGTCATCTAGATGGGGCTAAACTTTACCATCCGCCTTTTCCTGGCACACAGCGCTATCATCTGCAAAACTTCTGGTGCCTGAAATGTTACCATAGTCAAATATGGGCCCTTCCAGCAGAGTCACAATATCCATTCGGTTCACTTTTGTCAGGACAGCCGTCAGTGCATCCGCTAAGAAAACATAAATAAAAGTGACTTGCATTTATTTGCTTTAAGTAGATATTATAACATCACAGGATATGTAATACAGAAAAAGAGAGATATTAATAAAAAAAGAAAGATGGATAGAAAATTACTCTCACTTGTGGCGTTTTCCCCATCCCGACTGACCCACTTCTTAAGGAGCATAAAGCTCTGGGCTGTGAGAGAGTTTGGGTTCTCTGTGCGGATGTGGTTTATCTCATCAACAGAAAAATTCATCTCGCGAGCCAGCTCTATAAAACAGAAAAACACATCATGTTATAACTAGCATCATCTCTGCGCAGTCAGCTAGTAAAGGAAGACAGATGTAAAGACAATTAAAATGAAAAATGCTACAACATTTTTAAACCTTCCATCATTTGCTGCGTTCTGAGTTTAAGAATTCTTGTTTCTGAGTTAAGTAAACATTTAAAAATCTAATCAGAATCAGATATTTGGGAAAATACAGTGAGTCTTTCATAGTGTGTTGTCACATGTGAAGAATTATGAATTTAAATAAAAAATTCTTTATTTAAAAAAATTAATCCAGTTCTGCGCTGCAATACCAAGCACAGGCACAAGAGGGCACATGTGACATGCTGTTTTGAGGATTGTTTGTCATTGATTATTAGCGATCAAATTATAATTTGCTTCCCATTTAAATATTTTAGGTTTCAGAAAGTCAGTAGTAAACAATTAGTGCCTGGCAAGTAAAATGTAGCCTCTAAATTTGTCAGTCATATGGGGCAAAGTGAGTCTTAACCTGTCCAGCTCAGTCCCAGGTGATCAGCAACGATGGCCATGCGAAGGTCTGTTCTCTCACAGGGACTCTGTGGACCTGTCATGACATACAGAACAAAAACATTACAAACATGCTACTCATTCTTTTCAAATGAAGAATCCAGGTGACTTCCTTTTCTGGCCAAAACAAGGAAAAATTAACAAAAATGTTCTCCTACAGAAGCTATTAAAAGGAAAAGAAAAACTTGTTGTTGGATGTTTTTCGAATAGTACTGTGTTTGGCTAGAAAAGGAAGAACAGACAGACAGTGAACTACAATGTTTCAGCTACACAGCTGGTGCTCTGATTGTGTACGTGAAACAAATTTTCAACAGAATCTATGCAGGCAATAACTATGAGTTTATACAACGGTATAAAAAATGAAAACAAAACATTAACAAAAAAGAGACGTTGTTGAGATGAGGCATGCAGACAACATAGTACTGTACAGTTTTTCTAACAAAGTTCACAAACACTGAAGCAGATATATATTCCTCAACAACGTTCCTTTAACCAACCCAGCACAGATAGACTGCTCAGTGCCCCACCCCTCATTATTAGGATAAATTATCTGTGGAAGGTAGGGGAGAGAGAAGGGGAGTTCTGACAGGGACAGATACAGTACGGTACAGTCACACAGCACAGTGATGAGAGAATGACAAGAATGACAGCTATTGTTCACGCCACAGGCAATCCAGTCAGTCACAACGGCTCATGCAACTAAGGATCAAGTAAAGTTTTCAATAAAGTTTTACAAACTAGGCTTGATCTCCGCGACGGGGGGCGACCTGCGAGCCCCTTCGTTCTTACTGCCCTCCTTCCCTCCTCCAGTCCGCTTACTCCTCCTCCTCTCACTGCCCGCCGCCCTTGTGACCTTTGTCCTGGAGGGTGTGACCCCTCGGGAGGAGCCAGCGGAGAGGGAGGGCTGGGACTGAGAGGGGTCCGATAGTGAGGTGCTTCGTGATGTGCTGCTGTCCTCCTCCGATTGCGACTGCTCTCCCTGTGTCTGTTTCTCCTCGTCTGAAAGTCGTTCGGCCACCTTTATTGCTTCTCCGCTAACATTCTTTAAGAACTCAATTGACTGCCTACACACTTCGCTAAAGTTGCCTCTACCTGCCTCGGAAGCACCACATGACCTGTCTTTGAAAGGCAGCCTAGAGGGAACCACTGGTCTGACTGATCTCTCTGACTCTGGGAGCTTACTTGACCTTGGAACTACTTGAGCTGTGACAGCCGAGTTAGCTGCACCATTTCTTTTGATGTCCTTGACAGGTATTCTAGACTTGGGCTCAGGTATTATGGATGCAGGATCCACTTTCCTTGCCTCTGGCCTCACAACCTGTTTAGGCTTCTGCTTCCCTGAACTGAGTGTGTTAAAACTGAACCCTGCTGCCTTGACTGGGAGCCTAGACTTGGGCTGCCTAATTTCTGAGACTACTTTAGTCTGAGGACTCTCAGTACTGGCTTTCTCTGCTTTCTCCAAAGACTCCCTACAGAACTGAGCTTCTATTCTACTAGCTTTCTGTAAGGTGGGTTCAGAAGATGACTGCAAATTGAACACTACACTACCACACTGGATGTAGTTGGCCTGCACATTGGAGGCCTCTAAATTATTGTTGTTATTGTAGTTTTCTGATGGGTAATCTTTTCTGCCAGTCGGGGAAGAGTTAGTGCGCCTGCTATCAAAGTGACTTTCAGCTAATTGAGACTCCAAGCTAATGTATTCCGGCATCTGACTGTCTGAGGACTCAGTTTTAACATCAGTCAGTTCAGCTGAGCCAGTGTCTTTCTTTACAGTAATGGAAGCTGCGATGCCCATCTTAATGGGGGTGCGTAATTTGGGGTCGACTTTGGAGGCTGTGACAGTGCATGAGGTGGTGTCAGCGAATGGAGGTGGGTCCAGGCAGTCAGCACTGCCTTGCACTGTGCTGCCTCTGGATGGTGTTAAATCTGTGGTTGCCTCTACCTTCCCCTCTACAGCTCTTTCCCCTGCCTTTGAGTGAGAGGCGACTACCCCCGCATTCCTGCCCCCTTTCCCCTTGTCCCCTGACTGCCCATCTGATGTATGCTCACCAATCTGGAAAAACTGGAGTCTCTCTTCAACAAAGTCCCTCTTGCTCATGTCAATAGCACCACTGCGGGTCATCTCAAACATCTTGCCCTCATGGAAGGGGAAAGGGTTGGGCTCACTAGTTGGGGTGCTCTCATCTGTTGGGGGTCTTGCTGGAGTGGTATCCGGCGTGGTTGCTTGTGATTTGTCTTCCACTGACAAAGAACAGGGCTTCGGATCTTCATCTTTGTTCTTAGCATCAAAAGCTCCCTCCTCTCCCACTTTACCAGACCATGGATCAAAATCCAAGCCTTTAGTAGCCACAGTTTTAAAGGTAGGGTTTATGTCCTCCTCTAGTTGATACTTGAAATAATTGTCTGCAACACCTTGTCTATCTGGGTGTCTTCCCTCCAAAGAATAGATTTTATCCTCTTTCCCATTGTCTGATTTTTTCCCAGATGGCCTTTTTGTTTTTGCCTTTTCCCCAGTTTCCTCATTTGGTGTGCTCTCCTCTTCAATCACTTCAAGTTTGCTCTGGCTGAAAGACCGATCTCCTGTTTTTCCCTCATTCGACAGGCTGGATGTTTTAGGGTCACTCAGTCCATCGTCCTCATCTTGTAGGTCATACCCATCAAGAGAATCTATCTCAGTGGCATCTGTATCATGGGAAAATTCAGCAGTTGTTGCTATTGAGCAATCAGTGATAGACTGATCATTTCCATTCTGTTCACATTCTACCTCTTCTCCTTTGACAATGCCATTGATACCTGACTCCTTGTGGTGTGAGCCGTTTCTCTCTGGTTTCCTAGGCTTAACACATTTCTCACACTCCTCAGCCATTTTGAAGGTGTACTTCTTAAGGGGGGCAGGCTGAAAAACAGATTCATCATCACTAGAGTCACTGTTGTCAGCTCCAGGTGGAAGAGGGGAGGGAGGCTGGACTCTGATTACTGGCTCTGCAAGGAGATGTCTGTCATGTTCCTCTTGAAGGTTCACCTCTATCATCTCTGTTTCTGCTTCTGAGGAAGGACATGACACCCTCTTTTCAGGGTCAGCATGTTCAGTTTCTAAAGGTGGTGGTGGTGGGAACTCGATGTAAGCTATGCGTTTGTCTTTTGACCTTTTTCCATTTGAGTCTTGTTTTCTTTTTGAAGGCTCTGATGTTTGAGTGGCAGACTTGGCTTTCTCTGCTGATACTTCTCTGAAAATGAAGGTCTTTGGCTGCTCCTCTTCCTCTGACTCCTCTGGGATTGGGCTAGGCATGCCAGCCATGGAACCGATGACAGGCTCAGGAGCTCTGGAGTTCAGGTCGTAGCTGACATCCTCCGAGGTAGGCGTCTCAGGAGTTACTGGACTCTTCCCTGAACTGTCCATAACTGTAACCTGCTCTAACGTGTCATCTTCAGGGCTTCCCTGTGGAGATGGCGGCTGTTTCTGTTTGACAGAATAAAATGCTCCTCGTGTTTCATGTACTGTCCTGCTCTCATGGCTTACAACTTTTTTGTAAGTGTTTAACTGTCCAGTAGCAGTTTCCTTCTCATACTGTTTACCTACTTGAATGCTGACATACACAGGAAGAGGTTTAATGTCCGCAGTCACACCTGGGGTCACTTTTTCAATATACTCAACTTGGTTATCATCCACACCATTACAGACTATATTAACAATCTGCCTGCTAGAATCTGAGTTCACTACAGATGACACATCACTAGGTGATTTGCTAGCACCGGAATTTGTGTGCTGTGTATTTCTGGCTATGTGAGACCCTGTTCTTTCAGATTTAATGGAGGAATCTAACTTTAAAGTACTACTTTGATGGTGGTCTATAAAACTAGATGAAACCCTAACAGGAATTTGTGATTCCGAGTTTTTTTTTAGAGCACCATTGCATTTTTCAGCATTACTAGGGTCTTCTCGAATTACAAGCTCTGTGTAAATTATCTTTTTAGTTGTTTCTTCTTTCGTGATGTTTCCATCTCTCAATGAGTGCTGCTCATTCTGTGAGTCGTCCTTTTGCCTATCATGCACTAGAGTATGAGTAAGCTTTGTCTTTTGGCCTTTCAGTTGCCCATTGCCATGGTTTTCCCATGTTTTGTATATTTTCCTCTCTTCATTGGCAATTTGCTCCTTACTGTAAACATTTTGGTGATGTTTTGGTGAAGAGTTATCTGACCTATTTCTCTGTTTTTCACTGTGCTGATTTTGGGCATATGCTTGAGCCTTCCGAACATTGTAACTTTGCCCAACCTCACTATCTTTTTTAGGACTTCTCTCACTTTCTGAAGACTCTGTTGACTTTGGGAGATTACCTCCTGCAAAAACTTGATAAACAGGCAGCTTACTTTCCTGCAGCTTCCTCACTGGGGATCCTGAAGTTTGTCCCCATTGTGGACCTTTATCTTGTTTCTGGGCCTCTGATTCAAATTTCATCCTTACCGAGCTAACCTTAGATGTTGAAGGCTGGAAATATTTTGACGATTCACTTGCACTGTTTGCAGATGAGCTGTCTCCCTTTTTCGGGTCATCATTGTATCGAAGCAAGACTCGTCTTTCAGGACTGCTTGGTAGACTGGCACATTTTCTGTCATGGGAGTCATACTTATCCCTAAACCTGTCTCTACTCCAGTCCTCTCCAGTACCTCCAGTCCTGTGCACTGACCTCTCTGGGCTACTACGTGTTGAGCTGGGCCCAGCACGAGTCTCCCTTGCATCTTGTCTGCGATGCTTCTTTTCAGGGGACTGAAGCTCGTCATTCAGTTTTTCAGTTTTATCACGAAAGAATTGTGAAACTTCACTAAGTTTTTCCTCAGCCTCTTTGACAGTTCTGTCTACTCTGTCCTCATATTTGTGATTCTCTCTGCTTTTACTCTGCCCGTCCTCAGAAACTCTCATCCAAATAGACTTTTTTGGACTATCAGGATCAGAAGCATACTGCAGCAAAGTGAGTTTGTCATAATTGTCATCTTCTGATGATCTACCTGACCTATCAGGCTTTAGCATGAATTCTCTAATTGAGCCACCTTGTGTTCCCTCACCATAGTATCGAGACCTGTCAATCACAGATTCATCTGAGTCTGAATGGGAAGAGTCAAATTTATCTGACAGGAGCATTTTCTCTGCAAATTTGTACGATTCTCCCCTCGTTTCAGATGATTCATCATCATGGTACTCCACTGACTGCTGACTAAGCAGTTTCAAGGTTTTATCATCCTCCATAGAGACAGGCATGTGTATTCTGGAGTCCAGATAACAAGGAAGAGATTCTTCAGGTTCTATGCTGTCATGTTGCTCACTGCCCATTCTGTTTTGCAGTTCTTTCATGCCACTTTTGCCCTGATATTTGTACATTTCCTTCTCAGGGTGATTTTTTGTTTCTCTGATAATTACTTCAGTTGGTTCAGCTTTGCTGCCTTTCTCGATGTGAACCTCAATGATGCGCTCGACTTTGGGCATTGGGTCTAGAGGCCTAACAGATGGATCTGCCCCTTCACTGCTGCTTTTGTGCTCAAACAGGCCTGTTAACTCTCTAGATGGATCCTTGCCAGATTGGAAGGCCTTCATTATGTCTCGTACAGACATGGTCTCCTCCATCCTCTCAGATGCAACTTCTTTAATGGGGGGTTTGTGGTATACCATTCTTGTAGTTGTTGTTATGTGAGTTTCCTCTTTGACCCGCATACCTTTGCTCATCACATCATCCTCTGCATTGACTCTGGCTTGGTAAGCTTGAACTCTTTCTTTGATGGACCCACCAGGTGATCGGGGCTCAGTGTCTGCACATCGCAGTGGAGGCTTTGTCATTCTAACATCTTCCAATGCTGGCTCCTTAGGATCCTCTGGAGGCTCATAGCTCCTTATGACATGAACAACCTCAGTTCGTGTTTCAGTGATGACAGGAGGAATTTCCTGAAAGAGGCCTTTGGGCCCCATTCCTTCTGCACTTTGGGGGGCAGAGGGAGTTCTCTCACTGCGAGTTTCAAACCCACTGTCTGATAGTGGACTTTTGTCTTGGTCATGGGAGATGTCATCAGGAGAGTCTAGTGCTATTTCAGGGCCAAACAATGCATCGGCAAGCTTTGATAGTTCTTTTTCTGAAGGTGAAGGGCGCATATTGGTTGGAGGCATTTTGAGCTTGTGCTCCTGTAATGCCTTTGCTGGTTTCAGGACACGTTTTTGTTTCTCCTCTCCTTCTCTCCTTGCTTCCTCAGTTCTTTGTTTAGCCTCTGCTATTTTAGAGAGAGAACTTGTGCCAATGTCGTTGGTTAGGTAATCAACAACTTTAGCAAGGTTAAAATCTCTCTCAGATACTGGTTTTGTTTTGACTTGAGGAGCTAATGTTTCATATCGAGGTGGGCATCTCCATTCATTTTGTGGATTATCATCTGTGTCATCCTCTAGGACATATTCTTTTTTGGTGTTTTTAATATTTGCCTTACTCTCTCTCAAAACATCCTTGCTAAGAATTTCACTGACTTTGACAAGGTCCTGTTTGACCTTCTCTACAATCTTGAAAGGCTCCTCATCTTCAACTTTATGTTCCTTAGAGTCAGAATGATAACCTTTGGAGCTTGAATTTGTATCAGTTTGCAAAATTGCAGACATTCTGATCAAGTCCTCCTTCATTTCAGCCACATCTTTTAGTATCTCCTGGCTGTTGGACAGAGGGGATGAAGAGATAGCAGCTTTTATTGTTCCTGGAGACATGTGCATTGGAGTTTTGACAGGAGACAGAGTTCTGGCAAAAGAGGACTGAGTCTGGGCATTAACCTCTTGGGGCATGGCCTTTCTGGGGGACAGGAGAGCAGCTGTTGACATGGAGACTTCTGGGAGCTTTTTAAACTGGTGTTCTGGTAAGACATTTATGACGGAATAGACAGGGACTGTAATAGTGCTGGAAGTTACAGATGTGGTAGAATTTTGAGGGGATCTGAGGGAGGCATACAGTGAGCTGGATGCAGAGGAACGGATAGACTGGTAAGAGGATGAGGGAGTGGAGGACACTGACTTTAGTGTGCCATAGCCAGCAGAGCAGGAATTAAACGTTTTTTCCACTTCATCAAATGCAGCGTTTACACTTGTTGTTGCTGCATTTGTTGTGGCTTGAATTCTTTCCTGCAGAGTGCTGGTAAGATGGGTTGTTGGGGAGGAGGAGCGATATTTGGTTGGGGAAACCGTCCCATTGATCAGCGCAGTGGTTGTAGTGGCTGAGCCAGATTTCAATGGTGAGGAGAGGGATGACAGAAATCCTCTGGCAGAGGCATCAGTGCTGGTTCTGATAGAGGAGAAGCCCGGGACAGTTTTAATGGGGGAGCAGGTTGCTGGAGGGTTTGAGGTTACGACAGACTTATATGGCAAACTTGAGCTGTACATGTTTAGTGAGGACTTAGGTGAGGCTGGAGGAGTCATAGCAATGGAGGATCTTTCCAGCAAGGTTCCACCAGATGGTACAGGAGATGTCCTGGCTGAGAGCCCTGTGAGGCCTTTAAGTGAAACTGGATCAGGGGCACTCTTGCCTGGAGAGGACAGAAGGGTGGGGGAGGCTTGGACTGGATACTGGGCACCTTGAACTACAGTTTTTATTGGTGAGGAGATAGTTCTGTAGGATCGAATAGGTGATGCAACGTCACTGGCAGATTTGATGGAAGACGCTGGTGAACCTCCAATAATGGATTTGATAGGAGAAGCAGAGTTCACAGACCACACCGATCTTAGTGGGGAGGCTGAGGGGGTGTTGGATGAGGAGCTGGAGAGGGAGCCAAATCCAGACTTGGTCTGGCTGGGGACGTTGACGGGGGAGCTTGTCGCCCAGGCCTGGTAGGAGCGCGTCGTAAAGACAGGCTTGTAAGCGTAGCCAGAAGGCTGCGGCGTGGTTTTTGGATTGGTGTTATGGCCTCTTTCAGCTGTTTCTAGCATAATCAAATTAATAAACAAAGTAAACGGAAATAGTTAAATAAGAGAGAAAAGAGAAACAAGAAAGATTTAGTCAGGGGATAAATCCAAAAACAAACAGCAGTGGAAACACTGAAACTGTAGAGGCTTTTGACAATGAAAAGTGAAACAAATAAAAAAACAAAACATAACTTATGCCTGTGGCACATGGGTGGAGATGCAAAATAATGGGGAAAATATCAGCCACTTAAATAAGCCAAGATGCTCAAGATGTTCTGAAAATATGTTCAAATATAAAATGATTAAAAAAGTTTTAATTGTCTATTAATTTCTGCTTAGGGAGGTCATAAGTACCAGTGTTTAGGTATGAAATCCTACAGTACTGGTAGTACTGAGTACAGAGTGAATTTATATTGAGTCAATAAGATTCCTGTCAAAATAGATCTGTGCATTAGGTTTTGCGGTGTAAATGCAGCCTAATAGACCTGCCACTATTTATTATATCATCAATATTAAACAAACAAAATGGTAAGGAAAAAACACTCACCGATCACAGCTGGGCAACTTTAATACATTTAATAAACAATCTACAATCGAACATAAACACCAAGTTAGGCCTACAGGGAAAAAAAAAATTGTACTGCTAATTTTTGAATGACAGTCCCATTTATGGAATATATATATAATGTTTAGTTAAGAAACTTGAAGACTATATGCAATTATTTTAATTTATCATTAATATTTACCTTAATAATTTACCTTTTTAATTAAATAAGTATGTTCAATAGCCTATTAGTTCTAGATGTGGTTTTGAAATAACAAAATTTCACTAATACTGGTATTGACTACTGACATTTTGGTATTGTCACAACCTACTTTCCTTTACCCTCAAATGGCAACAAGCAGATAAACTGGCCAATTACAAGGCATAACATTTTAATAAATGAATAAGGAAGCAAGTACTGAGTTTTGATATTGAGTCCACAGTTTTTCATCATGAGCAATTATAAGAAGTGTCTACAAAGCAAGCAAATTCTTTTGAAAATTAAACAAATAACGACAACAAATAATAATGATAAGTTTATTTAAAAACACATCAAGCAATACAAAACCTGTATAGACAATGTGGTAGCAAATCATATGAAATGTGAAACAATGGAACAAAAAACAATACACATGACAAAAGAAAAACAGAGAAGGCAAAAAAGCAAGCAAACAAATGAAATTGTTTATGACTTGTGTACACAGACATATACCGGCAGTTCTGTTTTTGAAAATGGTGAGATATGAGATTATTGTGACTTCATATATGCCAGTATCAGATGCCTGTGTATGTATGAAGCTTCGGCTGTGTGATTATGTCATGTTGATGTTTCAAGAATAAAGAAAATGTAGGACTCACTGGATGCTGGATCGGCCAGATAGCTGTAGCGCTTTCGCAATGCTAATGAAGCAAAGGTATGTCGTCGATCTTTGTCATTCTGCAATAACACAAAAGTAAAAATCCTATGTAAGAACAAAGTGACAAAAATCGTAGTGCAATGATCTTTTAAATGGCTAACTACTACAACTTCCTTTTGATTGTTTTGAAAGCACTGTATCTATGTTCGTCCAGATTTTTTCAGTGCATCTTTTAAAAAAATGAATTCATGTGGTGAACTTAATTTAGGATATCAGTAAAATATTTCAATTGCTTCAGTTTCTGTAAGGAATGTTGTGCTTCATTTTACTTTGAAATGTGGTCTCCTGAGAGAGGGTCAACTAGACAAGCACAGCCCATTTGCTAACAATGTGAAAGGTTAGTATTTTCCAGTGAATCTGCCTAATTGCTTAACTTTGAAATAAAATTAAATAAAACTTAAATCTGCAAAAGAGATACGTGAAAAATGTTTCCACCAAGCCACAATATAACACAACGCTTTAAATATACTCATAAACACAAAAAGAAGTCATGCACTTGCCTGACCAATGACAGGAGCTGGGACAAAAGCTTTTGACCAATCACATAAATAAGCAAATGATCACATAAGCACCACATTAAAGGCAAAGGTGGACAAGTTATGAAATAAGTACCTCATCATCAGGATCCGACTCCATTTCCTAAAATTTCCCACGGTGCATTGCAGCAATACATAATGGAGCAGCAGCAGCCGAGGATGGTGAGTAGGTGAAGATGGTATTGGAAAGAGAGGAGAAAAAGAGTGGAAAGAGGACAGTAAAGGAATAGAAAAGATAATAAATACAGATGCAGAGAGATTAAAAGAGAGCAAGACAAAAAGAAAGGCAAAACAAAGTTACAGCTAAAGCAGCAACACAAATAGCTCTGTGACATGTTTAATGTTTAATAGACTCCAGATAACACTAGAGAAAATATCACACAATCATGTTTTTGTCTGTTCTTACCTTCCTGTGTGTTGGCAGTGAAAAGTTAAGGTTGCAGATTGCACTCTGTGGCAGGCCTTTTGCGATTTTAGGTTCTCTGAGGAATGAGATTCTGCCACATGGCTCTTGGCCCATATCTCTGACCTAAAAAAACACATCCACATACACAACATAGAATGACAAAAAGTCTTAACATATATCTCCAGTCATATCAGTAGTCTAATAAAAGCTGCTTTATTTTACATTGAGCTGAGCTGCCTCATGGGGTCTGCTATATTGTGGTCACATGACCAGCCAAGTACAAATTATAGGACACTTTTGCTATACCTTTGCTATACCTGTTATAGGACACTTTTGCTCATGGAATAAATAATTTATGGCTGACTGTGAATAGAGCATTTTTCAGTGGCACTGGTAACCGAAAACATCTGCATGATGCTGCAGCCACATTGCTAAGTATGAAAATAATATCCAAGACATTTGTTACATCTGCCAGTGCAACACAGAAAAAAAAAAACATATATCTTCGATCAATAGGGTAAATATAACTTTTGCATTTGATTTCAATATTCAGATTTAACTTTACAGCTGGATTACTTGAAAATACCTGTTTACTGAAATTCTGTATGTGCATACTTAAAGGAATAGTTCACCCAAAAATAAAAATTGTCATCATTTACTCACCCTAATGTCGTTCCAAACCTGTATTAGTTTCTTTCTTATGTTGAACATAAATAAAATATATTTTGAAGAATGCTGGTAAGCAAACAGTTGATGGTCCCCATTGACATCCATTGTATTTCTTTCCCTACTATGGAAGTCAATGGGGGACCAACAACTGTTTGGTTCTCAAAGTTCTTCAAAATATCTTCTTTTGTGTTCAACATAGGAAAGAAACTTATACAGGTTTGGAATGACATGAGGGTGCATAAATGACAAAATTTAAATTTTTGGGTGAACTAATCCTTTAATAGCTGGTAGAATTATTATTATATCTATCGCATACCTTGTCAGTGTCGTGCGCTTGCTAAGCCCTTTGTTGTGATAAACAGTAAAGTGTGTTCAAGCGCTAGCAAAAGACAGTGTAAAGAAATACTCTTTGAGGGAAGCAGTCAATCAACGGAAGTTAAAAGCAGATCGTAAGTGTATCTATTTGTCAAAATGCCCTGCAATTGTACTTTTAGTATACTAAACTGGTATACTTAAAGTCTGCTAAATTGGAACAACTCATTTTGTACTTAATGCACTTTAATTGTACTTTATCGCATACCTTGTCAGTGTCATGTGCTTGCTTAGCCCTTTGTTGTGATAAACAGTAAAGTGTGTTCAAGCGCTAGCAAAAGACAGTGTAAAGAAATACTCTTTGAGGGAAGCAGTCAATCAACGGAAGTTAAAAGCAGATCGTAAGTGTATCTATTTGTCTCATTAATGTTTAGCGCAGTTGTCGTTGATAGGAAACACTTGTTTTGTTTACTGTGTTGAGACGTGCTGAAGTTGCGTTTGGTCTCGTACTCTATCACATACCTTGTCAGTGTCGTGCGCTTGCTTAGCCCTTTGTTGTGATAAACAGTAAAGTGTGTTCAGCTGAATTCAATTTCCGTTTTGTCAAACGGGTATAAAAAAGGTTAGTATACCGCGGCAGCCCTCGTGTGAAGACCAAAGAGTGTAAAGACCATCGACTCTACCGTGCGACTCCACCGGGCAGGGACACCAGCAAGGGACATAAGTATCGCCTTTGATTCATCCTCTTTTCTACACCTTGCTCACTTCTGTTTCAGTTTTAATGACCAACTCTTACTATGTGTTTCCATATCCCTACTA